>NW_024470775.1:1169977-1362889 GCF_017639515.1 Carcharodon carcharias
AAGCGATTTCTGAGCTTAATTTAAGACTTAAGAACGCTGTGGGTCCGCAGTCAAATGCTGGTTAGACCGGGTTAAGATGGCAGTTGTCCTTCCTAAGTGTACAAGATGGGCCGTCCATACAGTCCTTGAATCTCTTGCTGGCCGCAATTGATAATTGTTATTTTTTATATAGTAGGATCAGAACAGACGCCCCCTTCCTGAAACCCTGCATTGAGCTTGCCGCTGGTGACATACAAAATTTCCGTGCTGCCATCCCCTGGGACTGCTTTGAAAGTCGTGAACTGAGCACGTTTTTTATGGTCAGTGGGTAAATAAGAGAGTCCGGAGACACTTCTGTTTTCCTCTGGAGTTACTGATAACTGGCGGGTACATCCTGCAGCTGCACCTACATTAGTGACTTTGTCTAACACCTCTGCCACAACTGCACAGCCTAATTTTACTTCTACTCCGGTCTGCCCTTCGAAACCGCCCCCCCCCCACCTCACAACCACAACCCATAGATTTCTGTCTCCCCTGCTCCCCACTATCAACCCTTCTTCCCATGACCGTTCTTCCCATTGGTCCCACACTGCATTGGAGCTGCGAGAACTCGATGGGCCGAATAGCCTGCTAGACCGTACTGTCTCTAACTTTTGTTGGAATTAATTGTATTCCAAAAGTGGGCATTGGCTGCAGTCTAATATGATTTCAGGTATGTGAGAGCGAGGCAAAATTCTGGTCATGTGTGCTCTATGCAGTTCGTATGCACAGTGGTCAATACCATTCAACTGAGTTGGAATACATACAGGTCGTGTTCGGAAGCTTATGAGTCTGTTAAATATTTGCCGGGGTACAGGGTAGACCAACGGCCATTTTCCATCCAGCCTGATAGTTTGGCACGAGGGCGTGAGGATGGGAAAATAATGAATCATCACAAGATAAGATCCAACAGCCCATTGCTGGTCAGTTTGGACAAGACAAAAGCTGTCCCTTGACAAACGTCCACAAAATTAAACGTTCATTTCACTTGATAAACACTGAACGGTGCGCTTCAGTTTGAGGTTTCAAAAGGGCCCTGAAAGGTTTTTTTTTCAAATTTTTGTTCCCGGTTGGCAATTAAATTAATTTAACATTGTTGATTGAGGTTAACACGGAAACAGCTGGGCTCAGTTGCACCCAATTCCAGATTAAGCACAATATTCTTCTCGCATTACCTGTGGGCACCTTGCACGATCTCTGGGTCTTGTGGACTGGCTGGCATACATTGTCACCCTGCCTGGAGACTCTGCTGCAAAGGGCGAGGGAGCATAGTTTGTTATAACAGCTCACAGGACATTTGAATGGCGATATAACAGAGGAAGAAAGATTCTCACTTCAGCAATGGTGAATGATGCCAGTTCACCCTCCTGTCGCTTTCTCCCTAAAACAGATCCTGCTTCCTACCCTCCACTTGTCCTCTAAGGGGACACCTAGCAAGATGCCAATAACCAAGAGCTCCCCTCCCCGCGGTGAAACCTAGGAGGTACCATTATGACCAAGGAGCACAGGACTCACTATTTCTATTTGATATCTGTAGGAGGCAATGTCTTAAACTACCTGACCCAAAATGTCGCCTCAGGCAAAACGAGACTTAAGGTCGAGTTTTGCTTAAGATGAACTTGGACAAGGGGTGTGCATCGTCATGAACAAAACGCACTGACCGAATTTTATTAATTAGTCACTGATGAAAGCCACTAACACTCAGGCTTGCACTCCTGCACACCATCATTCACACATGAATCGACTGCGCTACGTGTTGGAAAACATGTGAAAGAAATAGAGATACAAGTAGGAAGACTGGAAAGGCTGGATGAACAGAGTGGGGCACTCATATCAAAATATTTACGATTATGAAAGATTTTAACATACTGGACACAGAGCAAAGGTTTGCTCTAACGACAATGCTTATAAAAAGAGGTCTTAAACAAGAAAGAATTGCCAAGAAAACTCATAGGGAATTCAAGAATACTTATTTCCCCAGAGAGAGGTGAGAATGTGGGAGTCACTACCAAAGGGAGTGCTCTGTTGTATACATTAACTCTATTTAAGTGGAAGCTATGCAGTCATATTCCAGGGACAGAAATAGACGGACACCCTAACTAGTTATGATTTGAATGGTCAGTCCCTTTCGGTCGGGCGTCTAAATTTTCAGGGGTCTCTGCCAAAGGGGAAGTGGTGGAGGGGAGTGAAGGCACCATTTCACCCTGCTGCTCCTCTCTCCAGCTACAGCTGGTGCTGTTTGGCCTCACCCATTTTCCCGGTCACCAGAAAGAACAATGAGTAATCTCCGCAGCCCCTGTCCCCCACTCCAGCAGAATGCCCCCGACTAGGAATTTCCTTTACCCCCGGTCCAACATAATCCATTATTTTAGAATTGCCTCTGCCTTGGGTGATGTGTTTTTGAGACAGTGGCTTCATCACCGTTAGAAAAGGACTGTGTGTCACGCTAAACTACTGTTCCGTGTCAAAGTTCAGCCTTGTCTACAGTGCGGCATCATCAGCGTCCACCACCCAGGCAGTTTGAGTTCTACCAAACTACCTGATCTCTCCCCACGAGGACATTGCTCCCAGTTCTGTGTGAAGGTTTGGATGGTGCCTCCTGCCCAGGCCTTCTTCAACACATTTATCGTATGGACCAATAACTCCTCATGTGAGTGGTTTGATTTTATTCATTCATGGGTTGGAAAGCTCGCTGGTTCGGGGAAATGTATTGCCCATCCCAAGTTGCCATTGTGAAGGTGGTGATGAGCTGCCTTTTGAATGGTTGCGGTAACTGTGGTATATCTACACCAACAGGGCTGTTAGGAGGTGGTGCGGGGTGGTGTTGGTCGTACCAAAGGGTACTGGCCCAGCGACAGTTAAGTAACACTGATGTATTTCCAAAATGGATGGGCGTGTCTTGGGGAGGGGATTGAAGATTGTCTGTTTCCCACCTATCTCCTAACCTTCTCCTTCAAGGGGCAATGGCTGTGAGCTGGAAGTTGCAGTCGAAGGGGTCTTGTTGTTTCCTTGCATTGCATCTTACAGACGGTATGCACTGCTGCTGTTGTGCATCGGTGGTGGAGGGAGTGAATGATTAGTTTGGCATCATAATCAAGCGGGCTGCTTTTCCTGGATGGTGACGAAATTCTGTAGTGTTATGGAGCTGCGTTCATCCTTAAAAGTGGAGAGTATTCCGTCAAACTCCCGACTTGTGCCTGATAGGCAGCGGACAGCCTTTGGGGAGTAAGGAAGTGTGTAACTCCCCTGGCAATTCTTGGCAGCTGAACTGCTTTTTTAGCCACGTTACCTAGGTGACTAGTCGAGATCAGTTTCTGGTCAATGGCGGCCTCGTGAAAGAAGATAGTGGGGGGATTCAGTGATGGTGATGCCATTGATTGCCAAGGGGCAATGGTTAGATTGTCTCTTGCTGGAGATGGTCATTGTCTGGCACTTTTCTGGCTTGATTGTTACTTGCAACCCTTCACCAACGGGCTGGATATTTTCAAGGGCCTGTAATTATTTTTCCTGACACGGTGTTTCTCGCTACCAACAATCCCACCCTCACCCCATGCCCATCACCACCCTCCTCGGAGGATGAGATGTGCTATGTTATTCACAATCAGTTCGGCAGGAACTGAATACCCTGCATGGCCGGAGGGGCCACAACATCCTGACCAGGTCATGCTGCATTTGAACCTGGGCTGCTTCATTTTCTGAGGAATAGCGAATGCTTCTGAACATTGTGTAAACGTCAGTGAACATCCCCACTCCCGACCATATGAGAGATGGACACACATTTATGAGGCAACTGACGCCGTTTGGCACTCGGGAACTACCCTGAGGAAATCCTAAAGTGTGTTGTCTTCCTTTGCACCTAAGGCGAGTTACCAGTTGTCAACAATTTTATTCCGGCTCATTGAGGTCACCCACGGTCAAATGCTGCCTTTCTGTCAACGGCTGTCACTCTCCTCTCGCCTCTGGAAATAGCACTTTTCTCCAGTTTTTTTTTCATCCTTTGTTTTATAATGATTAACCAAAACACCTCGAAAGTTTATATGTAATTCGATATGACTTGTGGCTGTTATGGAAGTGTACACCAGGCCTGAAGAGATCATGGAGAGAATAATCGTGGCTCGTACCTTGCGGTGCTGGTAATGGTGAAACCCCTGAATGTCATCTCTATGGAGCGTGCAATGACACAGATATTCTGTTGAGCTCACCTAAGGGAAAAGGCCAGAAGTTGTAACATATCCAAGTCAAATCTCCACCAAAACCTTTGCATCAAGATGTATAGCTGATTCCTCAGCACTTATGTACAATCAAAATTTGTTTTATTGCGGCTGGTTCCTATCATGTTGGGTGCTCAGTAAAACAGACCTTTAAACGATCTCTCTGCCAACATCTCTGCTTGTCGCACTCCCCTTCCATCCTGCACTCAGACAACATTAGCTCTTCTCCCCCATGTCACACCATCTTATCGTCAATCAGTCACCCCATTACAACTCGTCACCCAAAACTCCCACAGCACACTAGCACCTGGTAACACTCCCCTTCAAACCATCAACACTAATTCCCCCCTTCCCAATGATGTCTCATCGCACGCAATTTTCCTCCTTTAACCCTGCTACTCTTGTGTCCACACCGCTATTCCAAGGCTGCCTGCTATCTTGCCCAGATATCCCCATCAACCCATATCTTCATTCGTGACAAATTTTACCTCAATAGCCTCAGCTTCCCCACCAACATTAGCTCCTCCCTCCCGTCTCACTCCTACAACATCCCTGCTTACCCCATAACATCCGATTTCCACCCTCAAACCGTCTTTTCTTCTCCAATAACTTCCATTTAATTGTCCTGGCCTTCCAGCATATCAACAACAGTCTGATCAATAAGGTAGAATGATTCCAAAATGTTCAGTAAGTCCTTATGCATCTTGTAAGTTTTGTACTGTACATTTCTCTTTCGCTCAGCTAACATAGTGATGATTGTGTCACTTTTGCAGATAGTGTGGTCTCTCCAAATGTGACATTCGGCAAATGCTGACTATGGCAGTAGCAAAACGGGTTTCCTCAGCCTGATATTTCGACTCTTTCTGATAGTTTTAGAAAAAGAGTTTCGTTTCTTCAACTCCACCCCTGTGCGTAATGCCAACACTATCAGAAACTGACTGTTCTCCCTGGTTCACAGTCACTCACACCATTGTAATCTCTGTAGCCATTTTCTAGCAAAATCTGAAGTGTAAATATGGTGTTGGAGGAACAGCGGCTGAGCCTCGGGTAATAGTGACCTTTTTGGGCTGTTTAAGGAACATTTCCCGATATTTATTATAAGCAAATGAGTATTGGCTGACGATAAAAACCCGTTCTGTTATGTGACAATAAATGGCCTGCATTCTCAGTCCTGGAGAATAATCGAGTTCCTTGATCACATTCTAACGCCGGAGAGGCTATTTGCCCCGCTTATGCTGTTGAATGGTTTCACTGTCAGGCACAGGTTAATGACCAGCAGAAACTGCAGGACACTCTGGGTAATCAGAAACATGGAAGATCGAAGGAAACCCAACAATTTGCTTTTGTCCTCTCAACCAATTGCATCAAGTTATGGTCAACGTTTACAGTTTACTCATTGTGGTGGCAGATGTTGGATATGTTGTCCAGTTTTATGCATCCAGAAACCTTGCACAATTATTTGATTCATTCTGCAGCTCCTGGGATGATCCAAAATCATTTGTGTTTATATTATGACTCAGAATATGTTGCGATTGCATTTGGAGAACGTGCTGGGATATGATTAAAATAACTGAAGCACTGTTCGTGTGCAGCATTGTCCACTGCCACTTCAGGTTTTCAGCGTCTGGAGGGGCTTGCCAGAAAGGCAAATGAGGAATCTTGGGGCTGGTCGCAAATGGTAACATTGTCTGTTGAACAATTGACTTTTACAACATGAAGGTTCCTCGCTCTGATTAGACATCATAGTACCAAGAATAACAGAACTCGCATTGGGCAAGCAACTAGTCCACGCTTCTTCTCCTTCACACCAGTTCTACAAGGCCCCCTTCCAGCAGCATCACCCACATAACCCAGCACCCCCACCCACCACCCCCTAAACTTCATTTAGCCAGCCCATTTGTCCATCATAACGCATTCCACAATTGTCCCTTGCAGTTGTTGCACCTATTTTGTGGATTGGTGAGGTGAGTTACAAAGTGTTGCCAGACCCCGGCCTGTATTTTTTTTAGCAAAAATATCAATCACTTTACTGATGAACATGAAAAATATATGTCACAATGATTTTGCCAAAAGGGACTTTGTCTTTGTTAAATATCTCCACGAGCCTCCACGCATCTTGCCTCATCCATATCCACCATTGTTACCCTCCATGTCACTCTCTCTCAGCTGCTTTCCTGGTTTGGCCTTGAAGAGTTTCATTATGTTCACCTGAACCATCCCATCTCGTAGCGAGTTCCATATTCTCACGAATCTCTGGACATGAGGTCTCTCCTGAATTCCCGAATGGATAATTTGCTGATTGTCATACATTCATGACCATATAGTTGCGTCCCTCCCCATAAGAGGAAACATTCTCTCTGTATCCAATCACTCAAAAAGCCTGCATTTTAAACACCTCTATTGTGCCATCCCGGAGACTTGTTAACATTTTTCCAGAGAGAAGAGTCACAGCCTGAAAAGTCCTCCTGATATGTATACCCGCACATTCCTGCATCATCCTTATCAATCCTGCCTGCATGAGTGCCTCTATATTGCTTTTATAACCATGCATGTTGACCATGAGTGTAATTGCCTAACTTTGGTCAACCAATGTTTTAATCGGGTTCAGCAGATCCTTCTGACTTTTCAAATCTTCTATCCCCGAAGGCATGAAGCCAAGTGTGTGGTTCGGATTTTTTTAACGCCCTGTTAACATATAGGTCAGCGTTCAATGATGGAGTTATTTTTACTTTCAAATCGCTAAGTACCTCTTCCCTTTCGAGAGGAAAGAGGAAAGAAGAAGAGATTCGTTTTCTTGTGCCACTGGGATCAGTTCTGTAAAGCAGGCACATTTAATGCTACTTGAGTTGAACCGGGGGCCACTCTCATCGGTAGTGATAGGTGTTTTGGCGGTGATGGTGCGGCATGGGAATATGGACACATGTACAAGCTATTTCGCTTTGCTGTGAGGCGGGCTTCATGACCCTCTGCTGTAGCCGATGTGAAAGCTTGAACTTAAGCGCCAGCTGAGAACTCATTTAGACTCAGGCGCCAGCTTGGTTAAAGGGATTTTTCCAGATCCTCAAAATGACATCATCTAAAAATAGCGAGTGTTTGTGCTGCTGGGCGACATTGGACGCCATGTAGAATTTTAATAGATGATATTAATGGAGACTGGGTAAATCCACATTAACTAAAATGCTATTAATTGTTGTTTATTTAAAGCGCCCTGATCTGAAGTGATGGGTTTGTATTTGGAAATGGTTTTAATGTTTATGGGAGAAAATTAGGGTGATGGTGTTCAGCGTACATCAGACAGCTGTTAGTTGAACGGATGGACATGCTCGAAGTGCGGAATAGTTACCACTTTTTCCAATCCATATCGATATAAGGTAGCTCCTGTGAAATAGGCTCACCTCCATTATGCTCAGTTCCAATAAAGAGTATCTGTGCTCCAGTTATCTCATTGTGTCTCTGAGGAGTTCAAGAGAGAATGTGGAAATCTTTGTTCTTGGTACTTGGTTTTCTGGTGCTCTACCAGCACAGATGCTGGTTATTAGAACTGAGCAGGTATTATGTATTTACTAATAGCATGCACGCAATGAAGATTGTCTCCACTTTGAGCATTATAAAGACGGAGTCACCCAAGCTAGGTACTTGTTAATCAACATAGAGACCGATCTGTGTAATGATTGAACAGGTGAAAGTTTAAAAAAAATGTTAACGACTTATAAGTTAAGAGCAAATCTGCAGAGAAGAGGGCCATTTAGCCCATTGAGCACCTCCTGGATCTTTGAAATTGCTGCTGAAGACTCCCCACTCGATCTCTTCACTTTCCCCATTGCTCTGCCATGGCTCTTTTTTTAGTTCAATTACCTCCACAACGCCTCAGTTGCGATTGAACATTGCACCTTCCTCCATTACCCTTTCAGGAATGACCTTACAGGTCACATGGACAGATTGTGTATAAATAATGTTTCCACAGCTCCCATCGGGTTATCTGCCAATTACCTTCAATTTGTTTCACCCGATCTTCCAAAATCCCACACTGATTGCCACTATTGAAAGAAATTTGGATTTCTCCCTTGGGGCAGATATTGTTCATTTGACCAGCATCAGCAAAACAGATTACTTGGTTATTAACCGGCTGATGAATTTTGTTGCTTGAAGGATTAACGACAGTAACTCATTGTATCTTCAGAGCTCAGGGGCAGCCCAAGGACTGGAATGGTCCACAGGAATTTACCCAGTTCACATGTTCATTTTCTGCATTTTGCGTTATCTCTCTCTCTCTCTCTATTTCTCACTCTCTTTCTGTCGCTATCCTTTGCTCTCCGTATGCACTTCTAGCTCAGCCTCTCTTCCTTTCTGCTCCTCTCTCTCTCACATTCTCGCTCTGCATCTTCCTCGCTGCGCTCTCTCCCTCTCCCTTCACTCACTCTCTGAGGGGGCAAAGCACAAACTACCAATGATGACTGTCATGTTCAATCATTTTAATTTTTCAATTACATATGGACGTTCTCTGAGTCGAATAATTATAAGCAGATGAATATACGAACTCAAATATGTGATAATTTTAACGAGGCTATGAACGTTATTTTCATTCAGGGGACGGGAGTCTGCCATCAGATTTTATTGTCCAGCACTATTTACCATTGAGAGTCTGTTGGTCAGCCTCCTTCCTGACCACGAGAGTCCATATTATTTACTTACAACGAACGTGCTGTTCAGGAATTTGTATTCAAGGGCCTGGAAATTGTCCTTGGTGTTCAGCATCAGAAACTGTTTTATTCATCGGGTCCCATTATCTGTAACTAGGCCCAATGAGTTATTCACAATTTTATGAGTTCACGCAGAAATGGAGCCTCCTCCACCCCTCTAGTCCCTATGTACACGTCCCTCCACCAGCACACTGCCCCCATATACCCCAATTTTCTTCCGCACACTGTTTCCTCATGTTCTTCCGAAACTGTTCCCCATTTCCTTTCCAACCTGCAACTCTTTTCATTTCCTCTTCCCAGACCCTCGACCGAAATGATCTCTCACTGCTTCAGGTTGCATGGGCTAGGTGGACTGAATGGCCTGTTGTGACGAAATCACTTCGAATATCCCTATTACAAAGTGCTCCAGTGGTGCGCATTGGCTGGAGACTAAAGTCAACTAATTTTACAGGAGAGGGTAAAATGTTGAAGTTGTCCTAAATGCACCGTGTCTACAATTCTTTGCATGTTGACCAGCTGAGCTTTGGTTACCATGGATATTTGGAGCACTTTGCCAATTTGTTAAATATTTGCTTGTAACACGGACCTGGCCAGTTTAGGCAGTTGCCATCCTGTCTGACTGTATTGAACAAGGTGTGAGGATCTGGAATTAATGAAACACCCCAGGATGGGATCCAGCTGCTCACTGCCAGTGTGTGTTGTCAATACACAGACCGCCCACTCTTGAGTCTCCTAATTTTGCTCGTTGCAATCGATACACACGGCGGGCTGGTGCTATGCTAACTTTGACCAATGGACAACAGGCGGCTCAGGTACCGGTCACGGTCATTTATTCGAGTAATTGCAAGGACAGAAGCATCTCACGGCATCATGCAATAACATGCAGTTAAACTGCAATCATGCAGCGTATTTTATACATTGTTGATCCCGTACAAGAACAATGTTCAAATCCCCTGCTTGTCAGAATATATGTTATGTCATAAATGCTCTTTGACACCGGCAGACAACTCACCCCTATCCTGGCTGCGACCAACTTTCATTTCCTTTTAGGTTGAAAGGATCACTTCATCTATGCTGTTGTCATCCTCTGCCTCCAATCAGGATCCCAAGGCCTTACTGTTTTTTGCAGGCTCTAAGGCTATGCAATGTTCATCTGGTAACTTTAACTGTTAATGTGCTAGACAGCACCGGCTGCATGAAGTATTTAAATAATCATTCACTTTCAATACATTCTTCCTGCATGACCCCTAAGAATCACCAATTTGGCTCTTCGCCTAGCCTGGATTCGTCAAATACAGTTGTACTGTCCGTCCCTTTTTGTACCAACAGACATTGATACTGGCCGTTTATACAGCTTTGCATTTAAAACGGCCATGGTTAGGTCGGCTGTATCATATGGTCCTTCACTTGAGGCCTCAGCATTGTTAAACGTCTTCTCCCCCTTTTACATGCCTACAGCTCCTCTTCTGTGACCCTCAGTCACGATGAATCAGGTAGGTAAAATATATAACAGTTATCAGCTGAATCAGAACCAGTGCATGGGAAATAATCCGAATCCGCGGGTGCATTTGTACATTGGAGCCTCAATTCCACCGTCACCGTGAGGAGGAATCGACCTGCTCGATATCCTCTTTTGAGGCTCTAACCTGTTTACAGTAAGTTCAATCCATCTGCAGAGCTTGTCTCCGAATCGGGGTTAGGTGCTCTGGCAGTTAATATATTATCATATGAGAACTGATTCAAATACCATACCAGGTTATCGTTATGGCTTTCCATGGCCTGGGTATTAGTCCTTCCTCTCTTGTATATTTAGAGCAGTTGTGCATTTCCCAGGCTTGCCGGCACCTGCGGGTGTAGGGACAATGATTGATTATGGATGGATCACATCGCGTTGCCCCAATACTGGATCGTTTGCTGCCACGCAGTGATACAATATCTCTTATTCCCTATGTATGCAACATGGGTCGGTTTTTTTGCAGCCCATGCAGTTTCCATTATACAATTTGCTGCTGCTTTAAATCCACACTTCGTTTCTTCCATCTCAGATATTGGATGTGTGTATACAAATGCGGTGCTCTCGAAACCGCACCCTTCTAATATTGTGCTAACTATATTCCCTTGTATGTCAACTGCTTATGGCAGAATGCCATGGTGATTAACATAATATTTTCCCCACATCACCCCAATATTTTCGGCTCAATAAAATGTTCTGCTGGGTATTGACATAGGTATAACAGGTATCACTAAGTCAATGCCAATTAGCATGTTACTATTTACAATGCATTCAACATTCTTTCTATATACACGTGTTAAACCTCTGAGCTGGCACGCAGCCAAGTCATGATTTTTATGTCGTTTACAACTAAATAAATGTTCATTCGTTGCCCATGAAGCAACTGCATCTTCATTAATCTCTTAAATTCACTCGGGCTTGTTCCAGTGTATAGGGTCCACTGGTCCTGCAGCCATAACTTCTGCTTGCTTAACCTGAAATACGTTTTGTTATACCGTTCAACTTATTGATAGACGCCGCATGACCTTCGAGCACGTTAGTCAGGTTATGAATTAACTGTTTCATGTCATGGCCTGTATTAAATTGGATGTCGTGAATTCCATGTCCCCGCTTAAAATTTCCTTAAGCTGGGAGATCAAGGATTGGACAATTTTGTCAACAGTTTACAGGTCAGTGGACTTAACACAGATGCTTCCCCACTGAAGCATTCTGAAGTTTCTCTCCATTTGAATAATAAGGCGATATTTTTCATCCAACCAAAATGCATAACCTCACAATTCTCCATGTTAAACAACATCTGGCAAATGTTGTCCCATTCACCTTACTTGTCCATATCCATTTGTAAATATCTTATATCTTCATTACAACTAACTTTCCCACCTATTTTGGAATAATCTGTAATTTTAGCTATTGTACTTTCTATCCCTCAACCAAAGTCATTCATAACGATTGTAAATAGTTGGGCCCAGGACCGAACCCTGTGGAAACCCAATAATTAAAGCTGGCCATCGGGAAAAAAAGAACCATTTACCCAGACTCCTTGCTTTCTGTTGGTTAGCCAATCCTCTCTCCAAGCTAATATAATACCCCTGACTCCATGTGATCTACCTTGTGTATAAATCTTTTGTGCGGCTTCTTTTCAAAGGCCTTTTGCAGTGCAGAAATACAACAACCACAGTATCTCCATTATCCACTTTCTTTGTCAAATCTTCCAAAAACTCTAGCAAATTACCCAAACACGAGTCATTTTCAAAAAACAATGCTGACTCTGTTGGATTTTATTTCGACGTTTCAAATGGCCCATTAGTAATTCCTTAATAACGGATTCCAACACTTTCTAAACGATAGATATTAAACTGGTGTAGAGTTTCCTACTTTCTGCCTCGCCCAACATTTCTGAATAAGGACATTATATTAATATTGTTCCAATCCAGTGTAACCTTTCTGGAATCCAGGGAATTTTGGAACGTAATTACCAATGCATTCACTATTTCTGCTGCCACATCCTTTAAGACCATGGGATTTAAGTCAACAGGCCCTGGGGACTTGTCACACTTTAATCCAAAATGTTTGCTCAGTACGTTTTCTCTAGTTATGGTCATTGTTCTAGGTTCCTCCATCTCTATACCCTCTGCTCTGCCTGATACGATTGGTTTGGCAGTAGTTTCCTCCACCATTAAAATTGAGGCAATACATTGAGACTAAACATATAGTGCCATTTCGATGTTCCCCACTATTAACTCTCCAGTTCTACCATCCAAGTGACCAACATTCGCGTTTGCTACACTATTTACTTCTATATACTTGTGGAAGAATTTGATATCACTTTTTAAATGTTGCGCTAGTTTACTTTCATCATTTTCCTTTGTTATTTTTATTAACTCTTTGTTCATCTTTATAATGTTCCAAATCTTCCTGCTTGTCACTGACCTTTGCCAATTGGGGTGCCTTAATTTTGGATTTTTTGTTGCCTTTAACTTCCTTGCTTAGCCCTGAAAGATTTTTCCCGCTCTTACCATCTTTCTTCCTCATAGGAACGATTGTTCACTTTATTTTTGCGATTGGGCCAAAGCATTTTTCGTAATGGTATTTGCACACATTTTTGTGACTGAATGCGCTGTCCAGGTTGGTTATCGTTATACATAATTAATCTGATCATTTTAAACCAAGTCCGGAGAAAATGTACCCTTGGCTCCTGCTATGCTGAATCAGTTTTGATTTTTTTTCACCATTTTTTTTCTCTTCCCGGTAAATTAGTGATGCTTTTGTTCCTGACACGAAGAAATTGTTATCCCTCAAATTGTATTATTTGCTACCAGAATTCAATGGCAGATACCGAATTCCTGGACATCATATCTGATCCGAAATTAAGGGGAATTTGTCAGGCGAAATTCCCAAATTTATTCGTGCGCAATATTGGCACTCATTGTGTTTATCTTTTTCTTTTTAAATCACAATCACATTTTTTTTGCATCACGGTCGCCTTTATCAATGATCCGTCAGTGGATATTTGCTGCATGAAGCATTTGTACTTCAGCCCTTCATGTTCTTATCTTTCTATCTATCTATCTATCTATCCATCCACTCATCTATCTATCTATCCATTTATTTATCTATCTATATATTTATCTATCTATCTATCTACCTTTATACCTATCAACCTATCCATCCATCTCACTCTCATAATCTCTTGCTCTTTCATTCACACGCTCCATTTGTTGCTCGTTCTGTCTCGCTCTCTCTCTCGCTCTCTCTCGCATACAACTCTATCTTCTAATCAGTCTATCCACTTGAATGTCTGTCTATCTGTGCATCTATATATCTGCCTATCTGTCTGTCGGTCTGCCTGTCTAGCTATCTTGATGATTGATTCTCCCGGGCCTTCACCATGTGAGTACGTTGCAAAAAAACAGTGGCAGTCTGATATCACGTTTGACATTAGATCAATCAATATTTGCACAATCGATTGCCAAATGCTGCATACAATGCCCGTTCAGGTGGAATAAATTAACTTTGCCCTCGCTTCCTTGTCTTTAAGTCGCTTGACTCTGTTCTCCACAAATGCTGAAATCATTGGATGATTCCTCTATTTGGTTGTGCCAAAGGTTTTCTTATTTTGTTCACAATCATGTTTTCAAATATATCCTTTCATGTGGCGGGGATGTTGTTAGATGGTCCACAAGTTATTGCCAGATCCAAATTGCCCTTGAAAAGGTGGAGCTGCCCTACCTTCCAGAAATTGTATATTTCATCTGAATGACGTCAGTAGCATTCCCTCAGTACCTAGAAAAAGTTCGTCAGGCTCAGTGTGAATTCAGATGACTGAGCAGTCCAATTCTGGACCTACATGTTCTTGATAAAGACGGGCACGTTTTTTTGTGCTGAAGAGTTGAAATCAAAGGCCCAGGTTGGTTCACTTCTCCATGCTGTGCCTTGGCCGTTCCACCACTCTTGAGCCGCTGAGACTCGAAACGGTTTTCGATTTGATGGAATGGATGATTCCAGGCCGAGTGATCAGCAGCTTTCTCCTCCCGCCCCCTGGTGTTGAGACATCCGTGCATTAGGAAAAACTGGAGATCATGCATACAACGTTCTCTTTGGCCGCCCTTTGGACGAGGACTGCTAAGTGGTAGATGCAGGTATGGAAATGCAACCCTTTCCTGAAACATGTGCCCGACAACCGCCAGATATCTGCCGCATTTGTACAGGATTTTGGCTGGGTGCCTATAGGCATCAGAGCCCTGCCGCAGTCCCCAATCCTCCATGCGTACAGGGCTTTTCACCTGAAGCATGGTTGTAAACCCATATTTTAGTACCAGGATTCCGGTGTGCCGTGTCTATGCTTCATATGATGCAGGCGCACCACGTTGCTTTTTGCAAGGTAGTGTCAGGGTCCCATGTACTGGGATCCAGCTTGCAACCTCTGAGTTTAGTTTTCAGATTTCAGACATCCTCTAGTGGAGCTTCTCATGCTCACTGAGTGTGGCGTGTTTGTACGTAGGCATTTTCCAGATGAACAGCATGACCTAGCCAAGGAACCAGGACTCTAATGAACATGATTTTGATGTCAGGCTTGCTGCACTTTACAAGTTCATTGGTTTTGCGGATTTTCTCATGCCAGGAACCGTTGGAAATTGTTCACAGACAGTGATGTTTGAAAGTTTTCAGTAGCTTTCTATGTGGCCGAAAGGTTATTAAAATCTTGATATAGAAGTGATATAATAAAAACTGCCTGGAAGGGCTTGATCTTCCATCTGAGGGAAGATCCATGTTCTCTTTGCCGAAGTCAGTGAGTGAATCCTGTCAAGTACCGAGCTTGTTTTCGTCAGTTGGTGGGTAATTTGCCCATCCAGTTAATGGCCTTGGAGTGCATGCTGCCAAGTGAGCAAAACGTGCGTAATGAACAGAGTGGTGCGTTGTTCAAAGCGGCTCTGGTATCTTGGAGCATGTGACCAGCAACGGTTTAATGCAGCATCTCTATCCTTAGTTATATTGTCAATCGAAAACATTCTGAGTTTACAGCAAAGCGCTCAGCACACAGCTGAATGTCTCTGGATACTGACGTATGAGAGCGCATTTTTCCACGAATACGACTTCCCTCTGTAGCTGCCCAGTAGCCTCTGTGCAAGGTTTTATTCTTGGCTCTTTGAAAAGGCTGCCGGTGGTCCTGAAATGAATCTACTTTGGAGTTTTGTCAAGTTGTTTGAGTGCATGCTTGGACAAAGACCTACAAATATATGACAAACAGAGCTGGAGACATTAAACAGGCTTACTTGGCGCTGCAGGTGGTATGCAATGGGTTCACACAGACGAAACAGTTTGTATCCCTCTGATCATGACGCCTTCATCATAGAGCGAATGATACTGACCATCTGTTCAGGGCTGTCGCATATTCCTGGCTGAATTGGATAGTTTATTGACCAAGAAGGGAGACTAGGTTGTGTTTTGTGAGGGAGTTGGCGGAGGGGGGCGGATATACGGCGCTGGTTGGGGGAGAACAGGCAGGAGAGCGGGTCTCAGGCCACACTCAGATAAACCATGATCTTTCCGAGTTACAGGACAGGCTCAAGGGGCTAAATGACCTAATGAACTTTATTCTTTTTTTGGTGTTTGGTTCAAATGCAGCCCACACCCAAGGTGGAGACGCCATCGATTTTGGTTCATTGTAATCAGTGTATCTATCTGCTAATTATTGGCTGCAGACTAGATTTGAGGGCCAAGAGTAAAATGTTCAGCGCGGAATGCCGTCCCAGTGATGCACTCTATATATCCGATGGTTTTATTCAAGAAATTGTTTTTCATTCAGTTGAATCATCACTCTGGTTGGAGTATGTGAGTGGGTGAGCAGGAAGATTGGATGACTCGGTGAATTGTTACTGGGGCTGTATGAGGTCGGATTGTCTTGAAAGCATTATGTTGAAATATTTTGCTTGAGAAAACAAAGGCCTTCTCCAAACAGTATTTATTGAACATCAAGTCATCACCAACACCAACCTTACAGGTCCAACGTTTGCGGTTATAATTTCCAGGCAAAATGGTGCAAAGTTATGTGCAATGGAAAAGAATGTCGGTCAAGTCACCGACGGAAGTGTCAGTGCTAGAGGAATCCACGGAAAGATCTGGGAAGCATATGAGTTCCCTCTGGAAGCTTAAATGTCAAAGACAAACATTACACATGTGCCCTGTTGGAACATAAAATGTGTCCCGAAAAACATGACAGTGGTGAACATCTGAAATTTCCCCCATTACCTCTCCTGACAGTTGAGGCTGATTGAGTTTCCTCGAATCATTTTGAGCTACATTAGTAAAGATTAGATTCCCAACATCCCTCTGTGAGTCAAGCATTTCCCACCGTGATTGTCCACTATGGGATCTACCAGCTGCTCGTTAAAATATAGCCCCTTCAATTGTATTGACCACAAACATCATTCGAATGTTTGATGTTTCATTTCGAAACGGTTCCTTTCAGAAACAGAGCGACTGACATAACCTGTTTGTTCAATGACTAAAACTAATTGATTTCTTTAGGGGACATGAATGCACTAATGGGGATTGATCTGCTGCTTATATAACAGTTTCTCTGAATGTCAAATTTCATGTTTTGCAACAGGCTCGGTGTATCGGTTTCAACGTGAGTTAGCTCCTCTCACAGTGAATATAATTTGTTGTACTTCATATGGTACGATCCATTTTCAAACCCATACTCGAAGCTGTCGTTTTCCAGTGTACGTTTATTAACATGCTCTCAGACCAACAATATAAACTTCTGTCCTTCTTTCAATTCATGGATGAGGGAAACGCGGGCATGACGAGCATATATTGCCCATCTCTAATTCCACTTGTGAAGTGGGTGGGGAGCTGCTGCATTTTTTGTGGTGTAGTTACATCCACAGTATTATTCGGGGGACATCCATTAATTTGACGCAGAGACAATGAAGGAACGGCGATATTTTTCTGAATCAGGACGATGAGTGGTTTGGAGAGGAACATTCAGCGAGTGGCGTCCACATGACCATGCTGACTTTGTCTTTCTAAATGGTAGCGGCCATGGGTTTGATTAGTTAACTAAAGGGCTTCATACTGGGTAAAGGTAACAGCTGTTCTCTGTCCCCTGCCAGGAATGCTGTCATGCTAGTTTTTTCCTGATGCTCTGGATCAATTAATGTGACATCTCCTTCCGAAGCTCCTATGATTTTAAAGTGTTTCTCCTGTTTTCCTGAGATAAAATTTAAAGAAGAAGAGGATTTTTTACGTTTCAGCTCACGCATTCATTTTTTCTTGTGCACCCATCTCTGCAGGAAAGACATCTCCTCATAAAGATGGATGAACTGATACTTCCCCAGCTAGAAGCCATTTATCATCCTATTCTCGCGGCTATTGGTGTTCCTGGTAAGAGCTTTAATGCAATCATTACCCGTATAAATGGATGTTGGCGTTCTTCTCAAGTGCCGGTTCTGATAACATGGATTTGTTTCTTTACAGTTGGGGAGTCATCAAAGCAGGGATGTATGTTTAACCATAACTTTAACAGATTTCTTACTGTTGCTGTATCTTTCACTCAGGCGTCTCCACTGCCAACACCGTATTCATGCTCTACAATATGTCTTGTAACAGAGTGGGCTCTACAACAAATATCATAATCAAGTGCAAACCGAGTTTGAACTAGTAGAAAACACAATTTGTGAAAATCTGTGCAGAGGCAAATTAGCATTCTGCAAGTTCCTGCTAGAAATACTTGAATGCTTCCACATTCATTCATTTCCCAATAGTTAAAGGAACAGGATCACTGTCAAATGGCATACTTATTGCCACAGCGATAATTTTACAAATCTGGATGCAGAGAGGATATCTGGAAGTCTGGGTGAAACAGATTCTGTGTGTGTGGAAGACATTTGGATGTCTTAGTAACTTGTCTATTGAAATGCATGCATTTCTAGAACCTCATTTATCGACCTTCTTGAATGTATATGACGTGCAGTCACCGAAGTGATGCAAAAGGTGACAGGCAATTTATGGTGGAGAAGCTTCTACAAGCAGCAAGTTTACAATGACCAGATGATCCGTTTTAGGGGCTTTGGCCGAGGTTCAAATAGTGCTCAGGACACAAGGGGCTATGACAATGTTGTTCTTCAAAATAGGGGCGTGGTATCTTTGAAAATAACTGCGAATCGATTAGACATCTGTTAAGAAAGTTATTATAACCGATAGTGCAGAACTACTTCAATACAGCAATGGAGCAATAGCTGAGAATTTTGTTCCCAAGTACTGATGCCGGAAATAAGTGGTCAAACTTCTATCTCAGCAGTGAGGGTGCTAGCTGAGACATAAGTGGTCCGATTTTTGAAACCCCTATGCACTCTGAGTAGTTATCTGGTTCTCATTATTCTGCTCATTTCAATTTCTAGCCATCCACTTCCTGTTGTTGAAAACCCTGCTTCCAAATCTAACTGATTTACATTGAGGATTAGAGTAAATTGATATTAAGCATGGCCGGAATACCCTGTGGCTTTGGCAAACTCACATTGCCACGTTACATGGTGGCGCTGACAGAGGGATATTGGAGCATAGGAAATACGAGTAGCGGTTGACCATTTGGCCGCACGATGGTGCTCCACTACTCAATTATATCATGGCTGAAATTATGCCTCCACGACATTCCTCGCACTATCTCATATCTTTGGATGCATTTACTATTGAAAAATCAGTTCATTGGCACATTCAACATACTCAATGACTGCCCATCCACGGAGGTTGCAGTACATATTTTCGAAAATTTACCCCTCCCTGAGTGATGAATTCTTCCTAAGACCAGTTCTAAATGCAGACCTCTTATTCTGATATTGCTTTTCATGGTTTTAGGCACCCCCAAAAAGGGGAACAATCCATGCAAATCTACACCAAAGAAATTTATAAGAACGATGAATGCTTCACTGAGATGACTTCTCATGTGCCAATGCTCCAGAAAGCAGAAGATGAGTCTCGTCAATGTCTCCACATAGGACAATCCCAGCGACCTTAAAGTAATCCAAGCAGTAATCTGTTGAACATTCCTTGTCGCAGAGCTACAACTACACCTAATGCAATCTACACCAAAGGGGCAAATTAGATGCTTTACTGGAAGGACGAACATCACCATAAACATTCCACATGAATATTGCAGATTTGGGTAATCGCTGGCTTGGGGTTACAAATTATTCTTGTGCACAAATCAGCTAAAGCTGATGGTCCACAGTGCCTCGTGAATGCCTTCTTTTGAGTGGTTGATCAAGGTGAATTCTACCCCATTTAGCACAATGATTGTCTCACATAATGCAATCGAGGGAAGACCCGATGTGAAGGCGGAATTCGTATGCACAAGTACCGTCCGGCAGTTATTCCTACTAATCCTTTAAAGTACAGACGCACCTGTGGTGGGTTGGTTGGTGAACCGAATTTACATAGAGTTATGCACCTGCTTGGTTCCCTGATCACCTGCCAAAGACCCAGTCTAGCAGTTACATTTATGAACCGGCCAGCTCGGCCATTAATGGCTCAACCGATCCTCTCTTGCTCACAGACATCGAGGTCCCCATTGTGAAGCATTTTTCTTTCCCTGTCATTCCCCAAAAGATCATCGATCTATCCACTGAGGGGAAAAGGAGGTGGTCAGCAAGAGGGGACATTCTTTGCCCATGTGTTTCGTGATGTCATGAGATTTCATTTAAGTACCACGTGCTCTCAAGGATATGAAAAGTGATGCATACTGAAAGTGTTGCAAAATGGTACTTAGGAATCAGTCATACAATTGAGCAATACCAAGAAATTCAAATGGTATTTCACCTTTTAGATCAGAAAATTTCACTCAGATGTTTGCTGATGATTCATCTGAACTTTAAAAGCTTTAAGAGGAATTATTCAGATAAAGATAAACATCTTGAATCATTAGATTTACGGAATGATTGCAAATCAAGCTGTCTGCTTTGTCCTGGATTAAGTCAATATTGTTGAATTATATTAGAGCGTAAATCATCCAGACATGTGTAGCTTATCCCATCATACTCCTGATTTGAGTATTTAAATGGAGGAAAGGTTTTGTTGAGTCAGGGGGTGCGTTGCTCACAACAGCATTCTCAGATTCTGACCTGCCCTTCTAGTCACAGTTTCTTGTCAATGGTTTGTCCAAGGATGGTGAAAATGGTGATGTAAATTAAAACTCAAGGGCATTTTGTTGGATACGCCTTCGGTTCAGTTGGTCGTTGCCTGTCAATTTTATGGGATGCAAATTACCTGTCGAATTTCAGAATAAGTATGGCTATTGCCCAGGTATGGATGCACATGGGCATGGATGTTATTAGCATATGTTGTGTCGCGAATGGTGCTGACATTTGAACAATCGTCAGCGGACGCAACCTTCTCCCAGTAGCCCACGCCCTACCCACCACACCAAACCTCTTTCTGTGTTTTAAATGGAAATAATTTCATTGATGCAGCAGCTTAAGATGGCTGCGCTCAGGGCACTGCACTCAGGCTCTTGTCAAGTTATGTCATGGGAAAGAATAAAGAAAAAAAATCCTTTTCGCTTGGTATGACTTCAAGCACTGGGGAATTTGCTCTTTTTTCTTATTGACTAAAATTCTGATAGCCCTCCTTGACACCATAGAGTGATAGCTGTTGTCTTGATATAAAACACAGCTCCTCTCTCCTCACCTTATGAGTACAGCACTTTTGAACATGTTTGGACCAATGCTGAACCGAGAGTTGGAGCTCACACGAAGCAAGAAGTGAGCGGCAGTGAGCAGTTTACTGCGAGTACCTGGCGATTGAAAGCATTGTCCATCATACTTTTCATCACTTTGACAATGATGAAGTGTAGGCAGACGGTGCTGTAATTAGATTGCTTGGATTGGTCGTGTGTTTTTGTGGATAGGCATATCTGTGAAAATGCTGCCATTTTTGCATAGATGCCAGTATTTCAGATGCACCATACGAGCTTCGATAGGTAGTCTTATTCAGGAGCACTGATCTCCCATACTATTGGCATTGTCTAAAAGGACACTTAGCCTCTGCATCATCCAGATCCTTCTGTCATTCCTTTAATTCGTGTGCTGAGAATCACATTGTATGAAGCCTGGCATCTGTGTTACTTTTCATCCACAAGAGGAGGCCGGGATGGTTCATCCACCCGTCACTTCAGGGTGAATGTGGCTGCAAATTCTTCAGCCATGTATATGCACTGGTGCACAGTGCTGCACAGTCATTTCCGATGAGGATATTGGTGGAGATCCGTCCACCAGTGAGTTGCAGAATTTTCCACCACTATTCAAGGCGACTGTGACATGACTTCAGAGCTGAGCTGTCGTTATTTGGTAGGGCGATCAATGAGCCCTGCTTTTCTGATGCTGAATACGCTGTTTTGCCTGCAAGTAGCCTTGTCTTCAAATTCACCAGGTAAAGCCCTGTTGTTAGGTATGGTCGCTGCTGCTGTGGACATATGACAGATGTCGGCAAAGTTCGTTCATTTGTGCACTTGACCTCGAAAGCATGGAAGGACAAGAGCAGAAGAGGCATGGGAACTCTCTTAATTACAAAATCCTTTCCAAGTCTCGCACCAAGTGGACTTGGAGATATATCACCATTCCTTGACTGCCACTGGATCAAAAACCTGGAAATCCATCGTTCGTAGCATTTTGTCTGCACCCGCTTCGCATGGACTGCAAAGCTAGAAACACCTTATTTTCAAGAAGAATTAGTGAATACGGAAATAAAATAACTAATCCTGTCAATATATCCAAAGAAAAAAAATCCATGATGACCGAATTATGAATAGTGATATTCTTTTTGTAATGAAATGACGGCCCTGGCTTTTGCTTTTCTTCGAGCTCAAAAAGAATAACTACAATATCCATGTTTAAATGTGAATTATTTCGGAGAATACTGGTCCCAAACTGAAAATGTATATTTTGAATTCACTCCTGAATATCCAAGTATTTAACCAAAAGGATTGGCTGGAATTTTCGTCCACAAATCACACCCCTCCCCTCACCCTCCAAAGGCCCCACTCCCCACCACCCACCCACCTCAGAACTACCGAATCCGCACGCAGATCAATGACATGCATCGGGTATAATGATGTCAGTTACATGAATCTCCCCGGTTTCAGATGGAGAACAGTTACAAGTTACTAATTAGCGAGTTATTGAGGTTCTGAACGACACAACCGAATGTTTTCTTGATTCGTGCTTTGCACTTGCCGTGGCCCAGACGAGAGAGAAAATATATTTCTGTGCAGCTACCATCAAACTAGAATCGCGTGGAAAAGAGGTTCTGCGTCCGGGTCACAACAGATTGCAGCAACAGATTATGCTGGGGAAGGTGGCAGCAGCTGCATGATTACTTTTCACTTTTTTTGTTTCTTGCCTGAGTTTTCAACAAAATTTTTTTTTGGCAAGACAGTTTCTGAGAGCAAGTGGTCTTGAGCTTGCAGCCATACCGACTTCCTGTTCACAGCATTACACTCTGCCGCACGATGTTCAGGCTTTCACTGCCGATTGGACGCATAGCCCATTTTGCATCACTCATTGCCTCCTCATAATGGGAATTTAATGAATTGTGGAGCTGGAGATGCTCTATGGGAGAGTATGGAGGAAAAGGGATAATTTTACATTTCTCCAATCTCACCTGCCGAAAAACGTAAAATCCAGGCCACTGTCTACTTATTGTAATGATTCTGTATGATCTGAAATTACGATTAGCGTTTTGCAAATGCACCGGAGGATCTGTGTCACTTCTCTAGTGTAACTGCTGCTGACTGTATACTTAATTTGGTGGCTAAATAGTGGATAATCTTTTTGATAGGTCACTATTTAATCAGGTAGATAATTGTGTGGTTCATTCCTGCGGAATTTCAACGTTTAATTCGGAAAAAAAATCTGCAAATATACTGATAATTTATTGGATAACAGTTTTGATAATTAATTTGTTCAAACATTGGCTGCTTCATTATATTTATATTTTTAATTACTCTATTTTTGAAACTGTTCCTTATTTAGATTGTGGCCAGTACAGTTTCAAGTGATGATAATTTGGCGAACAATCTTTGTATTTTTCAAAATAGCGCACAGATAATTATGTATCTCAGTTTAAATGCATGTCATTGTCGGAATATAAATATTGGGTTTGCTCAAATAATAATAGGTATTGGGTAAATGAAGGTAAATTTTTATTTTGGCATTTATTTTAGCTGCAATTGTGTCAAAATAGCTTTGACTAATAATGCTTCCACCATTTCCAGTTTACCCTACAGGGCCAACAGAAACCCACACTTTAATTTTGATCTATTGCCTGGCGTTTTCAAGGCTGTCTGTTGCAGCCTTTGACAGCTCCATTAAGTCCATCAATATTTTATGCTTGCATTCGAGTTAGAGAATTGTGAATTGGGGGCTGCCAACTGGGCTGTGTATGTAATGCAAATAGAATTTTTTTTTTTTATGTGTGGTCAAACATTGCCAATTTGCTATCTGATCCAAAAATGTAAATTCTATTTATCTTTATCCGACTATTTCGCCTTAATTCATTAAAAGTTCATCTGAATCATTAACCAACAACTTATTGAAATAACATGATCCAAAATGTTAATTAACCACCCGTTTATAGACGTTCAATGCATTATTTCCCTAAGTTCAAGTTTGCGAAAAATCTACGATCAGTCTGAACCATGTTGCATAGCCTAGAAAATAGTTGATACTTGAAATAACTCTCTATCTACTCATCCCATTATTTTGCGCATGTGCATTATCCATTCATTAATCTGTGCCTTACAAATCTGACCGCAGATTTCGGTCGGAAAGCTATTCTGCACCCTGGAAAGAGCCATGACATCCTCTCCTATAACAGCGCCAGCAGAACTACAAACAAAATTTCAGCAGCGAGCCGATTACACATTTTCGATAATAATTCAAGCTAGAGTTATTTAACTTGATTTTAAATGCCGAAAATAATCTAGTAAACGTGTGCATCAAGTTATTACATATCTATCAGCTACAAATTAGTTCAGTGATATTCACTTAGAAAATATAATCTTCAAAATTCAAGTGGACATTCACTAACTAAACAACAGAAAGCATAATGCAACCGTGATTATCTGAGGCTCGCGTCTATTTCGCTTAACTTATATAGATGATTGGGTTTCATCAGTAATCAGTATAAATGTCTGAATTTAATCTTCTGGAAAATAATGTAACATTGAATAACGGCGTTAATTCTCGAAAAATGTTCCTGCCTTTTGAAAAACAATATGCATTTTAACAAATAATGCTCAGATTCATGTGCTTTATGAACGTGGCCAATCTGAAATGAAATAAGTTGTAGAGGATGTTAATTTAAACATGGGTGTGATAGGTGTTATGTCTTTATCGTCAGGTTATCGACAATTCATAACTTCACTTTTCTGAACATATATTAGGTTAAAGACTCAAATTGATGTCCCCATCAATCTTTATCACGATCTTCCGCACTTGATGCCCAGCAGAAATCAATTTTCAGCTTCACATTTCAAATCACTTCGCACGGATGCTGTGCTTGAGTTGCAAGTGACTCCTTTCTGCCCTTTCGGCAACAAATTGAATGGTTTTGCAGCCGATCAATTAATGGGAACTCTGTCCTGTCTACTCGGAAGCAAAACGCTAGTTATGACCTCACTAGAATCACATCATCGAATTGGTCATTACCTTTGCTTTGCAACAAATGTGCCCCTATGGCCAATATACATTGCTCACTCCATCTGATAGCAATGTCACCGTTCCCAGTCCGCCATTAAACTGCACTCTTGATCAGCACTGACTGCACCCATTCTGCATAGCAATGTAGCTTCACACTTTCTGCAATGAACTAGTGATGCATTCACCTGAAATAATCCTGCACAATGCCCAGCCAGCATATCAATCCTACATTACTCAGTCTGACTTAAAACACATGACTGATCAGCTCTCATTCATGAATAAAACTTCTCGCTGTGAACCTGCATATGAATGTCACTTTGTACTGATTGCCATTGTACCGCCACCGTGATAACTGCTGTGTAAACTTGCATTCGGCCTTGTCTATGCTGTCTTTTATGTAGCTCAGTGACCATTTTCTGGTCGTATGTTTTTGCCATTCCATCTTTCATCCTCACAAGCATTCAGAGTATGTTCGTGCCACTGGACAATATTTTACCTTCAAGCTGTAAGTCGTGTAGCACAGTAATCCTTCCCAGTACTTATCAGATCTGTAGACCACCCAGCATGCATTGCACTAATACCTCTTCCAGAGTATAGCTCTACTTGGCACAGATAGTATTTTGCGCATTCATTTCCCACTTCACATTGTACCAACACACATGAATTGACACTTCATATCTCCCATTTACCTTTTATTATACACGATGCCCAGCCGTTTGTGTGCTTTCATATTTTCCAGGTCACATTCGCTCTCAGTAATCTCAATCATTGTTAAACAATAGTTGCCCAGTAGACGTTGAATATGGTCATTTCAAATTACGAATGATCAACTGAGATTTTCCTTCCCTATCCACTTTGATTCGGTCCAGTTTAAATTTAGAACATGCTCGCCTCGGGATGCAGACTGTGCATATTTGGGACAAATGTACAATCCTTTGCTGCAACAGGAACAAAATTAATAATGTTCATCTGTTTCGTCTATCTCCTGCTCTCTTTATCCTCTCTTACAGTTAATCTTATTGCGATTGTGATTCTTTCCCGAGGAAACTGTGGCCTTTCCAAATGTATTACCCACTATATGATCGCCATGGCTGTGGCAGATCTCCTGGTTGTTTTTGCTGAAGTCATACTGAAAAATACGCTGGATATTTATTTCCCTGTTTTATTCTTGACCACGAGCACGGTGTGCCTTCTAACTGTGACTCTGACTTACGTAGTCATATCAGCCTCTGTCTGGTTAACAGTGGTGTTCACCTTCGATCGTTTTGTGGTCATATGTTGTAAGAAGCTGCAAAAAACTTATTGCACGGAGACTACAGCGGTAGCTGTCATATCAGTGGTGAGTGTGTTGAGTTGTTTGATAAACATTCCCTGGTACTTTGCGTTTGAAACTGCATATATAATGGACAATGTAAATCGTGGCTGTGTCCTAACACAGAATTTTTTCATTTCTGCTAAATGGGCTGCATTTGACTTGTTTACCATTATCTTGACGCCATGTTTTCCATTTATCCTAATTTTGTTGCTAAATGTTTTGACGGCTAGACGTATTTTGGCGGCCAGTAAAGTTCGCAAGTGTCTCCGCGTTTGCAGTAAGGATTCTGAAATAGAAAGCCGAAGAACGTCCATTATTTTACTTTTCAGTATAACCGGGAGCTTTATATTGCTCTGGACAACTCCGGTTATATATATTATCTCTTTGCACGTAACAATCACATCGAATTCTGGCGCAAATGCGCTTCAGTCAGTTGGATCCATGCTTGGGATCCTGAGTTGCTGCACAAATACATTCATTTATGTGCTGACACAGGCTAAGTTTAGGGAGGAGCTGAAGAGCGGAATGCAGTACCTTGTGAAATTGTGCATAAAATTAGGCAAATTACAGTGGAAAACCCGGTCACCTTTACGGTAGGACATGAAGTTTGTGCCCTGAATGAACTCATGTTAGGAAAATGCTTGTAACAACGTTTAAGCATTCTGCATAGAATAATATCCTACTAAAAATGTTCATTTATACTCTAATGTCAAATTGAACTCCTTTTCACAGTATACTGTATTCAATGGTGATTTGTAAGTTGTGATAATAATAATAAATGATAATAAAATGTACTGAACCTCCGCTGTTAGTGTTGCAGAGTTTGAAAGGGTGAATTTTGATGCCAGCTTCTGACAACCTGTGTTCATTGCAACAGTTGTTCTTATCAACATGAGAACACCCGAAACATCAGCAGCTGCATCACGATAACTCGCCAAATGTAACATAGACAAACGTCACGAATTTCCTACAATCTACACTGGGCCAAATAGTACATAGGGGGAATTTTCAGAACATGTTTCATGAAGTCTGGCACCCTCCAAATTTCGGACAGTTGCACAATGATCTGCTTCTCCAAGTTCCATATACCTCACACGATTGAAACAAGGAAGGCCTGGTCATCACGTGTTTTGTTAAAGGTCAGGTATTGACGCAATTGATCACACCTTCCCACGATCCAATGTGCACAGAGACGACACCCTATATTAGATTCAAAACTTTTAAATGTGATTACTCTACGATTCATTTGAAAGCACCAATAAAATCATACTTGTTTTTGCACGATTATTGGGACTACCTCCTCCCCACATGCTCATTCACAACACTCTCTCTCTCATGTTACCTGGTCCTTTCACACATGCAGCCTTCAACTGGCTGTTAGCATATTCTCGAATGTTTTAATATGTTTGACTTTATAGCCACTCATCAATATAGTGTATGACGATTCGACCAGGTATCAGCACGAATTCCCAGCCAAGAAACGTCTGATCACTCGTGGCCCTACCATCAACTTAAGTCTTTGTATACCTATGCATATTGAATGTGAAAAAATGTAATGCAATTGTTCTCGGCTCATATTCTTATCATTTACCTAACTTAAATGCCGTTCGTAGAATGCAACCATAGACGGGCTACAGCACAGAAGCAGACTACGTGACCCGTCCATTCCTTATTGTGTCTCTGCAGGAAGGTGCAAGCGGCAGCCACTCTTCCAGCTTCTCCCTATTATCTTGGTCGTTCGCTTTTCTCAGATATTAATTCAAAATCCTCTTGATTCTTGATAGTTAACCACTCCAAACACCGGGTAAAATGATTGGCCAGAACAACTGCCAATTAAAGCAGCATTAAATAGAAAACTACAACCGCTGTCCTTGAATAAATGAACATTAAAAACAAGACAAATTCGGTCATGGCATGAGGGGCATAGCTGGCACGAAGAGCAGTTATTGCAAATCTTTAATTGCTCTTGCAGCAAAGAATACGTGCTCCATCCTTCCGAGCAGCTGCAGTGTTTCTGATAGCTTCGCCCTAGCTGCTTAGGGCCTGAATTACTAATTGCCCAGACCACCGGCTCAGCTAGCACTCTTTTCTAAATGTTTGCTCTGGCTTTTCGGCAACAGCACTTTCTAAATATGCACCCCGACTGCTCAGCTCCCAGTTCTTTTTGTTCCTGAGGGAACTTAAGTTCCACAAAGTAATGCCACGACTCAACGCTGTTTAGCTCCTTCGTCAATGAACTTCTCTCCAGCTTAAGGTCAGAAATGGGGATGTTCGCTCATGATTCCACAATGTTCAACACAATTTGTGATTCCTGAGATAACGGTTGCCTATTGCGAAATGCAGCATGTTCAGGCGTTGGCTCACAAGTGGCAAATGACATTTACAGCATACAAGTACCAGGCAATGACTATCTCCAAAATAGAAAATCAAACCATCGCCCGTCAACATTCAATGGTATTACCATCGCCGAAAATCGTACTAGCAGCATTGTAGCGGATATCATTGACCAGAAACAACATAACTGGATTGGCCAAATAAACACAATGTCTACAAATGAAGTTGAGATGCAAGGAATCCTTCGGCAAATAACACCCCAACGTGCTGACACCCCAATTCCTTTCCACCATTTACAAGAGAGGATTTTCATGGTATACTCTCTACTTGCTGGGATGCGTGCAGCTCCAATATTAGTCAAGAAGCATGATAGCATCTGGGATAAATCAGTCATTGATTGACACCACGTCAATGAACTTTGACTCTCTCCAGCACTGATGAACAACGGCAGCAGTGTTTACTACCTGCAAGCTGCCCGGCAGGAATTCTGGAAGTCAACTTGGACAATACAGTCCAAACCCACGAAGGATAATGGGCATCAGGTTTATGGGAACACGACTATTTGGAGGTGCCCCTCCAAGCTAGTCACCAGCTTGATTTGAAATGATATCCCTGTCCCTTCCTTGTCATTGGGTCAAATTCCAAGATCTCCATCCCCAAGAGCACTATGCATGCAAAGTTGCCAGAGGGACTGCTGCGGTTCAAGAAGGCAACTCCACACCACTTTCTCTAGGGTACCTATGTCTGGGCATTAAACGCTCTGCGAATGACTGGCACCAACATCCTCTTAACGAATAATGATAAAATATAATTGTCCCTCTGGCTGCACAGCTACTGCGCTTCCCATTTCTCCAGTCTGTCAGCTCTGTTCTACTATAGCCAAATCACTTTCCTAGCTAATACTTCCTGCTTCTTATAAAACTATCCTCTAGCTGTTTAGCTCCCGCACTTTTATAAATCTCTGCTCTGGGGGAAGAGTGCCTTTTACCTTCCAATCTGTGTTTTGATTATCTAGGTCCCGCTTTTTTTTATCTCTGTTATGGGGGTGTAGCCCCTTTCTAATCTGTGCTTTTACTATCTCGCTCTAGCTCTTTTTAAATCACTCCACTGGCAACTCAGCTTCCGCTCTTTTTACATTTCTGCCCTAGTGCCTTAACTACTCCTCTTTTTAAAAAAAATATCACCTGTTCGTGCTCAGCTCCCAGCTGGCTCTAAATCTCTGCCCTCACTGTTCAGCTGCAGCAGTAAAAGAATAATTAAACCTGCCCTGACTGCCAAGTGCCTAGCCCGGAATTGGAGACTGTTGAGTTTAATTAAGAATGATCACGGGTTTGTATCACCACCGTGTCTAAGGAAGTGGGCAAAATCTACAAAGGGTGAAAATAGTGAATTCTTCTGACGCACTTCCCACTGAAGATTTAACATATGGTCCAGGAAATTCGCGAGATCTATTCAAAAAACTGACGATAGATGTTACAGTAAGGAGGGAGCTTGTGAAAATAATCGGAAGTGCCTATGTCTTTCCAAATGATGATGAGAACGAAACTTTTCAGCAGACTTAAACGCACTGGAAAAGTTAAACGGAGAAAGGGTTGAAACAAATTGCCTGGCTTACACTAAAATTCGCTGATGAAACCTTTTCATTCTGCTGCAAATTATACGTCACAGAAACTGCAAGCAGCTTATGCAAGGAATGCGGCAGTGTCTGGAATCATCTCAATGATACATTGCAATGTCATCGAATTATCTAAGGACAATATTCAAAGCGCAACAAAATGAATTGAAAGAAAGCGAATGATCCCAGAAATGGCGGTACTGGATGAGTAAGCGCAGAGATAAATAAACAAGGTGAGGATAAATGACAAGCAACGTTGACAGGCTTTATTGCAGCCGTTCAGTTCTAGATGAGCAGAACTCAGAGTACTTTAGAACACCTGCAAGGCTTTATGAACACACCAATGAATCATTTCTGGGATTAATTGCTATTAGAGCTAATTTCGACCTTCCGATGCAAGGATATGCCCCATGCAGCATAAAGTAAATATACTCCTGACCATTTTCTTGGACCTCGTATTCAAAATGAGCTAATTTCGATGATGAAATTGCCGGTGAAGAAATTGAACGTTATTGTAAACGTGAAGGCTGCAATACACCTTGCGCTTATTCTTGTCATTACCCCTGGTCTGACTGATGAAGATCAGGTATTCCTTGTGCTTCTTGGGCTTGATCTGCCTTCTGAAGATGTGAATCGAAGGGAGGATTTGATTCATTTTCTGATGATTCAAGGCAAAATTTGGTAAAGCCTGTCTGTTTCTCTCAATGATGCGCCAGATTGTCTTGGCCTTCGCATCACTGTGAGAGGCAGGGACTCAACAATCTGGTAAATATTAAGGATCAGAAACGAGGCGTAGAGGCCTGGCCCCTTCAACACAACCGTTGAAGCATTTAACTCCATGAGGCTGCCACAACTTATCTCTGGTATTGGAAGAAATGGCAAACTGTAGTTCTAAACAATGAAATTGTTTTGGAGTTGTGCAGCGAAATTAAAGAATTATTACAGTTTGAAATAACAAATGACATATATTGAGAGCGGAAGCTTCCTGTATAACGTTAAAGTCGTTGTCAGACTGTTGGTGGAATGTCTAGTGTAGAGTGGAAATGCAATGTGTTACCAAACAGCTGATATCAGGAAGGCATTGATTACAGTTACTGAAGAATGCGGCAACACAGCGTTAAAAAAGAGAGTTAGTCCATGATCAACTACGAAGTTAAAGGTTTCGAATTTTGCTTTGCAATGGTTGAGTGGCGCAACAGCATATTCGCCAGAAGCATTGTGACCCAGAATATTCAATCCTTCGAAATGCAGCTTTGTGCGGCTTTAGCATTTCAGAGGGATGGCAAAAATGAAAAGCAGGCTCTGTAGCACTCTTAATAAGCTAAGATATTATTGGTAATAGCGGACCTTTCATCAAACGATGATGGGCCAATTTGTGAGGAGCTGGGAAACATCAAGGGGATCAGCTATTTGTGTAAGTTGTGTATAGGCCAGCAAACCACGGTGCAAAATTGTGCCGTGGTATACATCAGGAAATTCGAGCTGAATGTAACATGGTTAAAGCAGGAAAATTAGAAACTTCAGATTGCAACAAGACCATCGTTTAGCAAATCAGCACTAATAGCATGCAAGAGGAATTCATTGAATGTATACTAGATTGGTTTCAGAACTAGTAAGTTGAGGAGCAAACTAGGAATCGAGCTACACATGACTTAGTGCTCGATCATGCGAAAGACTCAATGCATTTCCATGCTCTCAATTAGTCTTTGGGAAATAGTCACAATAAAGTGATTGAATTTTGCAATAAGTATGACAGCGATATGCTGAATCCTAAAACTTGGTTGTTACATCTGAAGAAAGGAAATTGTGAATGTAAGAGAGGTAAGTTGGCTATAATAGATTGTGAAAGTATAGGAAAAGGTTTGTTGGTGGACAGGGAATGGCGAGTATTTAAGGAAATAATGCACTGTCTACATCAGACAAGCATTCATCGAAAGCTCAACACGGAGACAGAAAGAAAACTCAACCGTTGTTTCCAAATGAAGTTAGATATCACACTCCATGAAATGAAATGATTTATCATGGTGCAAGAGAAAAAGTGGTAAATCTGAGGTTTGGGGGAACTTTAGAACCCAGCAAAGGAGGACAAAGAAACTGATTTATAAATGGGAAGAGAATGTAATGCAATCCAGCGAGGAACATAAAGCGCAAGTCAGGGCACTTTACATGTAGGTACGGGAATATTTATCATGGAGAACAGGGAAACATCATGGTAACGAAACAATAACTTTTCGCCTGTCGTCACAGAAGAACATATAGAATATTTCCAAGATAAGCTAGGAAACCAATGCAGTTGTGAAACGGGGAAGCGAAAAGGAATAAATAGTTTTATAGGAAACGGTAGTGCTTGAAATGTGAACTGGATTGAAGGTTAAATAATTTGCTGTACTAGAATTGCTTCATCTCAAGAGTGCTGAAGGAGGAGGCTGAAGAAACAATGGTTGCATTGGTTGTTTTGTTTCAAAATTCTTTAGTTTCTGCAAAGCCTCCAGCGAATTTTAAAGTATCAGATGGTGCATCACAATTGAAGAATGTAATAAGATGGTCGAGGGAGAACTGCAGACATGTTACTTTGACATAGGAATTCTGGGAAAAGTTATAATCTATTAGTACGGAGGTGATAACTGGGTATGTAGTAAGGAATGGTAACATTGCACAGTGTGAACGAGGATATATGAAAGGGAAATCATGTTAGAAATACAATTAAACAACTCACTGCAAAAAAGGCTCCACACATATCCAGATTTGCAATGCTGCGAAGGCCCAGCACATAAGTGGAAAATGTAAAGCTGAAGCACTCTCAACGGTACCGAATGGATAAGGCAACTTGGCCTCCTCCGTAGGTTCCCAAAATCACAGATGTTAGTCTTCAGTCAAGTGTATTCACTCTCTGTGATATCAGGAAGCCGCTGAACCTCTGGATACTGCAAAACGGTGGGCACCGAGATTATTTCGGCAATTGTACTGAATGTTTGTGGACTCGATAGTGCCCTATGGCATAGTCATGCTGCTCCAGTACACATTCAACACTGGCATCTACCCAAATATGAGAAAAATCGACCAGGTACGAGATACAGAAAAATGCAGCACCAGCCCAACTTGTTCCTTAACAATTGCGTGAGCCTCCATTTGATAATCAGGAAAGAAATGGAAGGGTTCATCAAGCGGCATCTGATCAGCAGTACTCTGTTCATTGAGGCTCAGTTTGGTTCCACAAGAATCACTCTGTTCCTAATAGCATCACTGCCATGGTCAAAAGATGGGCTATGAGCGTAACTCCAGATGTGACGTGATAGTGACCAAACTTAATATCAAGGCAGCAAATGATCACGTGTGGCAACAAGGCGCCCTCAAATAAATTGAGTCAACATGAATTAATGGGAAAACTCTTCGTTGGATGGAGTCATATCTGGGAGACATGAATATTGTTCTGGTAGTTGCAGAACATTCATCTCAGTTCAAAGATGTCACTGCAGGAGGTGCTCAGGATTTTGGCTAGTCCTCAGCACCTTCAGCTGCTCCATCTATCACCATTCTTCCACCATAACCTCATAATTGGGGATTTTCGATGGCGATTGCTCAATGGACAAAATAATTTTTATCTCCAAAAATTAAACAAACCATCGTCGCTTGGCATCAATAATATTATAATTTCCGAAACCCCCACTAGCTTCATCTTAGGAACAACTGTTGACCAGTAACTGAACTGGCCAAACCTTACAAATACTGTGGCTACAAGAGCAGGCCAGTGGATAGGGAATCTGCAGTGAGCAGCTCACGATCTGACTCCCCACTGCTGGGCCACCACCTACAATGCACAACTCAGGAGATCCCAGAACAATGCTGCTCCAACAGCCCTCAGCATCCTCAAAACCATCCATGACAAAGCTTGATTGGCAGCCCTTCAATAAGCGTGCACTCCCTCCACTAGCAGCGACCAATGATGGCAGTGTGCACCAGCTGCAATATTTTCCTCAGGAGTACAGCCCTCTCCCTTAGACAGTACATCCCAAATCCAGAACAACTGCCATCTAGAAGGACAAGAACAGCAGGCACATGGGAACACCAACACTTGCAGGTTTTTTTCCTTCCCGCTACTCAAAATCCTGGCTTGGGACGACCTGCGTTCCTTCATTGTCGCTGGGTCAGACCCTGGAGCTAAATCCTTTTACTGAACTGTTGGTTTATCTGCAACAAACGGACAACCAAGGCTCAAGCATTTAGCTCCCCACCAGCTTGTCATCGGTAATTAGGACGGGCAGTCAATGGCTGCCTAGACAGCGATGCCAATATCCCGTAAAAGATAAAGAAGAATATAGACATGTTAATGAGTTGGGAATTTTTCCAACTTTTCCTCACTATGTGGCTTTCTGTTCGTAAACAATGAATGCAAAAACATAGAATTTATTCAACGTAGATTTCGAAAGATTTTTTGGTAGAGCAGGGAGTTATGGGTGGTGGACCATGTCGGAAGTTCAAGTACAGAGAGCTTGCAGGTCAGTTCTGACCTTAATGAATAGAGGAGCAGGATAGGAGTGTCGATTGACCTGCTTCAGCCGCTCAGCGCTATATTCAAATCTTAACATTTCCCTAATTGTAAACACTATATGTACTTATTTACTCCTGTTCTCCAATCCTCTTACAAATAATGCCAACATGTCATCTGCCCTCTTAATCGATTTCTTTACACACAAGCACGCGTGTTTCAAACTTTTTAAATATTATACTCTGCTTTAATAATATTAGAGTGGAAGTCAGTGACTTCACACTTCGACACATGACACTTCATCTAACATCATATTGACAGTGAAATTCATCATTCTATATCCTTCTGCAACATTTCTGTTCTCCCCCTCAGCTTACCTTTCTCCATAGGTCTATATGATCAGCAAGGTTTGATACACAATTCTTTGTCCCTACTCTCGAGTCATTAAGATTGACTTTAGGAGCCATTCAGCAACTTTCAGGCTTTTACATAGGAACAAGATAATGTAATTCTGAGCAGCGGGGATTTTAGAATAGGTATACAATGACTCGAGCCAGTTCCGCAGAAATAGAAGACTGCTATTTCGTCCTTCTTGCGTTTATCCCAGACGATTTGGGGGAAGGCATTCAGACTCTCCCAATCCTGTTACACAGGCAACGGGAAGAACACAATTCATTGTGTTTTCTACCCTGTAACACAGGAGCTGGGGGATGTCATTTAGCACCCGCAGCCTGTTGCCGTGGAACTCTGCGGAATGACTGTACGGGAGCAATAACCACGTAGTTGGAATGCTCCATACAGGCCCTAATGTATAACACAAATTTGAAAAATTACGCTGGTCTTGTAGAATTGCATATGCAGCGGGATATCAATGTTAATGATTTCTTTGTTGTTGTTGGTTTTCATTACACGACAACAACCGAGTGGAAGCTGTAGTGCATGTCCCTGGCTCATGCAACCCTGAGGAATGGTGGATACATGTTGGTGAGTTGAAGTTGTCAGATGATAACAGGGGTTTCAGTTCGCTATCCCCGACATCAGTTTGTGTAACTATAATTTATGTCAAGATTCACAGGAAGAAATGTCGGGCATTTTTGGTCAACGAACGGATTATGGGTGATTTCAATTTACATTTATATATACATATATATATATATATATGTTTGTGTGTGTGTGTATAAACCCACACACACATATATATATATATATTGTATATATACTAGGCACTCCTTGGTAGCAGTGAGCACAATATGATTGAAAGTTTCCTCCACCTTCAAATGGAGAAGAGTGTGCTTGAGTCAAGTATTTAAGCGTAAATATGGGCATCTATTTGGGCATGAAAACTAAGTGAGCTGATGCGAATGGGAATATTAGGCCCGGTGATACATCAAAGGGGAAGAAGTGGCTGGCAGTTAATGAGGCATTTCAGAAGACTCAGAGTAGGTATATCTCTGCAGTAAAGGAAGATTCTTAAAGGAGGACCGACCATCCGCAGATAACTAAAAAAGTTAGGGAAAGCAGCGACGTAATGGAAAACAAAACAAACCGTGCAAAGTTTGCTGCCAGGTCAGGTGATTGGCCAGTTTGAAAGTAACATCAAGGAATGGACTAAATGGTTAACTGGAATAAGAAATTAGAGTCTGAGGTGAAAAAATAAAACTAGAAATGTAAAACGTATAAAAAAAGTTTCATCAGAGTTTTTTCGAAAGGAAAAGAGGAAGTAAAGGGATTGATATTCCCTTTCCGCATTAAAAGGGAGTCAATATTAGCTAATAAGGGAATGGGGAAACAAATGAAGGCATATTTTGCTTCTGTATTCAGCACACAAATAACACAAATGTTCCACTAATAGCTGGAAAGCAAGACAGGAAAGGGAGAGGGATCTTGGCGAAATCGCAATCACTAGGAAAGAGGTCGTAAACAAACTGATGGAGCTGCAGGCGGACACGTCTCAGGGTCCTCTGGAACATCATCCTCGGATCTTAAAAGAGGTGGCTAATGAAGTGGTAGATGCGTTTTTGTTGAAATTCCAATATTACTTATTTTCGGGAAACATTCCATTCCAATGGGAGCACGAAAAGAACCTTACTATTCAAGAAGGATGGGATATGGATAACAAGACACTATGGGCCAGTTAGCTTGACATCTGTCATGGGGACGTTGCTAGAAATGATCAGGCGGGAGTTTATAGCTGGGCACTTAGAGATAATCAAGATAATTGGGAAGAGTATCGATGGTATTGTGAAAGGGAAGTCTTGTTTAACCATTACTTGCAGTTGCTTGAATTATTGACATGCATTGTGGATAAACGGCTGATTTTGTATGTGCTGTATTTCGGATTCTCGGAAGGCATTTGATAAGATGCCACATCAAAGTTAATTTTAGATGAAAAATGTTCATGGCCAATGGGTTAACTTATTAGCATTGATAGAAGATTGGGTAGCTGGCAGATCACAGAGACGATGGAGCGTAATTTGGGGTAATGAGAGGTTTTCACTTTGGCAGAGACAATGAAAATAAAACTGGGTAATAATTAAACTGAGAAAGGCTGCAGGATTCCGAACTGCAGGGGAATCAAGCTGGTCAAGTGCATGAGTTGGAAAAAGTGGCCATGCAGGGAGAGCATGTAGTTCAGAAGGGTAATGAAATGCAATGCTTTTTTTATGAGGAGAATTGAAACTAAAAATAAGGATGTTATGCTTCACTTAAACAGATCATTGCTGAAATCTGGAATATTGTGCGTAGTTTTGATTGCCCTGTTTATGCAAGGATGTGGATGCCTGGGGGCACTTCAGAGAAGACTCACTAGGTTGTCACCTGGAATGAATGAAATGTGTTGTGAGGAAAGGTTAGGAAGATCGGATTTGCCTGCACAGCATTTTACAGGAGGGGGATAAATAATTGAATTCTATGCGAAACTGAAAACTTTGTAAAAGGCTGTGGGAAACCCTCGTTGATGTTTTGGTTGAGCAGCTAATTAGGTGTCATTTATTTTTTTTAAAACGCTTTGCCCTTGTAGCACACAGTTTTTCTATTTGTGTGTGCGTGTTTTTATTTGTTTCTCCTCGAGGTTTATCTGACTTTTGAATTGCCTGCATTAGAAGGCTGTGGAGGCCCATCACTGAATATTGTTAAGATGGAGGTCAATATATTTTAGCAAGGCAGATTAAACAAAGTTTATGGGTTTGTTTGGGATTTTGTAATTCGAGAAAATCAGATTCTCCATGAACTTAGTGAAAGGTGGAGAAGGCTCGATGTTCCAAAAAGCCTATGTCTGCTCAAACCTTCTGTGTTAGTATGTTCGTAATCGTGACAGCATGGACGAATTTGATCACAACAATATAAACTTAAAATTTAAGTTCTTGTCAGAGCGGAAGAGTTCAGTGAGCACAAAGGCAATGGATGAATGAGCTTTCGTGAGATTTTGATAATAGGCAGCAGAGTTCGAGATGCGCTTTCATCATACAGATTTGTAACTGGGTGTTGCCAGGAAAATAATTACAAAAGTTGAGCCTGGATTTATCAAAAGGACAGGTGAGGCCTTGAGCAGCGGGTGATCTGGAGTAGATGTTCTGATATAATGTTGGGGTCGAGTGAAAACCACTGGTTGAGTGTGATAATATGGAGGCGCTTATCATTCAGTGTCAAGTAGAAGGCAGAGGTTCTGCCCTGTCTGTTTCAGCATCAGATATTGGCCAGACACTGTTTCAGGAACGCATATTGATTAGAAATGAGAAAAATGTCTGCCATCTTCACAATCTTGAGCATCACACATGTTAATGCCATGAATCATGGATTTCAGGCATAGAATCTGGATACAATGATATAATAGAAAGTCTGCCAAAGCAATGATAGGAGAATGAGTTAACAAACTCATCAGTAAGTTAAGAATGGGTTGCCGAGTTAATAACTGGACGCCGAGATTCAAAAAATAAATACAAAGCAGGGCACATTAAATAGCTAGAATAACAGCATCAAACATCGTCCATGGAATTACTCACTGAGTAGAGTTTCTTATTGGGGCAAAAACAATAGCCATGAAAACTAATAAATATATTAAAACACTAGTCCGAAATGGATCAGTTCGGCTTAGTTATCCACTAATCATTAGCAGTAATAACATTGAAACTGTAAGATAATCCGCTGCCCCATGTTTGTACATTCCAGTCTATTGTTCCCACATTGACTGCATTGTGGGAATCTTCGAACCAATGGATCTCAGATGCAGATTCAGTTTTCCAACATTCAATTCGATTATTCTCAGATTCAAATGCTTTCTGGAACATTTCATTCTGTTGTTCTCAGATTTAAAATTCATTGTTGTACCTTCCTAATCTATTGTTCTCAGGCTCAGAACTGTGTAGGCAAACTGGGTAAATGTTGCTAGGAAATGGAAATCCAATGGTAAAATGGAGTCTCATTGATTGCCGCAGCAACAGGCCTGTTTTCCTTAGTATAGTGGTGAATATCCCCACGTTCCACACGGGAGATCGGGATTCTGTTCACCAATGGGGAGAAAAGTCATGGTTTGAATTGTGCGCTGTGGAATATGTGGTCATGCTTTTATTTAGCAAATCGGTTTTCATCTCCCCATGATGATTTACCTAAAGAGCAGTTCCTCATCAATTGGGGCAGAAGGCAGATTTGCAAGTATACATTGTGAGTAAAGATCCTGGAAAGATCTGGATATCAAAATCCCCTGTGGGTAACGACACTTTAATCCATCATGTTGTCTGCTTCCATCTTGGAGACATCGCAATGTTTACACAAAATAACGCATCCCAATGTTTATCCAGGGCACTTCATTCAAAAAAAAAACATGGTTTTGAATCGACAACGGTGAAAGTCATACCAGACTTTACGATAACCGATTAGGTAAATGTAATTCACATCCAGACCACGATTGAGCATCCGGGGCGAACTGAGGACAACCCACTCCAGGTAATATCACAGCTCCACGTAGCCCGTAACCGAAGCTGTTGAAGCCGGAAGTAAGATTGCTATGGCCAGAGTGCCCACTGACATGTACTCAACGTATTTTGCTAACACCAAACTGGCAAACTCAGAAAAGAAAGAACATTTGAAGTCACGAAAATGTCCATTACGCATTCCACACTTTAACGCCATTCTTGAAGTTGGACATTACTTGTGTTATGTGATCACTTTCCTTCAGCATATATAAATTCAAGCCAAAAGAAATAACAACCTTGCATGCAGTCTTCTCAAAAGACCAAGATAATCTTGAGTGAAAACAAAGTTTCACCAAGAATCCCCTGGTTCTGTCAGCAACGCATCAAATCTTTGCCGCCTGGTAACTCACTGCTCTTCAACTAACCTTCTGACTGCCAAATGAGTCTGGATTTTGAACGACACTCAATAAACTCTTCAGAATACATGGTGCTTAAAATTGAAATAAGCTATTCGATTTCAGCTTTGCATGCAGCCCGAGTTATGTATGGCTTGTTCCTCACACCTAACAGGTTCTCTCCCAAGTGAGACGTGCAGGTGACAAAAATGTCTGCTGGGCAAGAAAACCAGTCAATTTTAATAGACACCTAATTTATTGGTAAAAGTCAGCAGGCCTGAAAAAATCTGTGGAAAGTAAGACCCTGTTTACTTTACGAGTCTGTGTGGCACTTCCGAAAAACGGTAATTTTTAAACTTTGTTTGGATGTGTTTGTATACATTGCTCTACGCAGGCTATCCTCACCACTTTACTCCACTCCTCTTTAGGCAGTTAACATTCAGTCTGAAATGAAAACAGCCTTGTGGATATCCTATCCAGTCGCCTCGTAAACGAATGAATCAAAATACGCTCTCCCCATGTATCCTCTGCTGCTCTGACCTCAACTCCCTCCACCGGTCCTCACTTCTGCATCGAGAGGGTTGCAGAAATTGGTGATTTTTAACCCTTCGATCGAACACCTTTTTTTATTTCTGTGCTGAAGGCTGATCATGAGATTTCAAACTTTTTGTTATCCACTTTGCATGGCGCCCCTTGTGTACATGGATCCTTTTGCTGCACTAATGCTTTATCTCTGAAGATGGACCAAGGAGTACTTAAAATAGAGAGAGCCAGAGCCCACGATTTGGAAACGTTGCTTCTGTCAATATTGTTTATGTTGCTCAATGTAAAAGAAGAAATTAGCGTCTTCCTATACCGTTTACATGTCATGTTTTGCATCTGACACATTGACATGGTTTTTGGGGATAATGGAAACAGATCAGGGAGTGTCACTGCAGTAGAAAGGCGTCTGAAGCATATGGCCGACTTGAATTCCTTGCGAATTCTTTGCGAGAGTTTGTGAGTGAAAAAAATGAGTGAAATAACTGAGGAAGAAGTAGCTTTGCTGCAGCACAACGGACAAAACCTAAGCCATGCAATGATTTTTAAGGAAGAATATTTATCCCGTATAAACCGATGGAAGGTAAGTTTCTGCACTGAGCAGGCAAAGTGTGTAACTATTGCTTCAAAATGAAAATCTCACCGCAAACTGGAACGTCACTGGCTTCCTTGGAAAGCAGAAGCAGGCCCCTCCTAGTTCGTATAGTGGTGAGTATCCCCGCCTGTCACGTGTGAGACTGGGGTTTAAATTCCCGACGGGGAGAAAAGTCCATGGTCATATATTGAGAGGTCGAAAGCGCGCTCACGCTTTTGATTCGCAAACTGGTTTTAATTTCCACAATGTGATTGACAGAATGGGTATCTACAGGAGAGAAGGCAGATTTGCTAAAATATAAAATGAGCAAATTTTCTGGACAGATGAGTTTATCAAAATCTCTTATGATCAACGGCGCTTTCCGCCATCATTCTGTATCCTTACATCTTGTAAACGTCGAAACGTTTACCCAAAATAACGCATTTCCATCTGTGTCCACTCCTTATGCTGCCTGGGTTCCAGGTGCTTGTGCAGCATATCAGTGCCGATGGAGTATTGAGTGCAAGCTTTATATCCGGAGGTTAGTACATCTCTCATTACACAAACGTATGAAGAGAGACAGGAGGAGGCAATTCAGCCCATGGAAGCTGCGGTGCTTTTCAATTGGAATGTAGCTGATATGTGTTGGAACTCCATCAATGCTCATTGGCTCTATGTACTTAAACAGTTTCCAAAGTGAAAGCTACCAAATGGAGTTTTTAAAATGATTCATTTGTTTTCTAAATTAACCTCGAACCACCATGCAGTTAATCCTGGTCTCCTCGTACTACCCATCTCCAAGTAGACACTTACTGATATATTGCATCATTCATGTACCATGTTTCCAAATCTCGAGATCTGCTCATCACCTCCTTATCTCTGAAATCACCTCCTGCCCAATAATTAATTCAGGTATTAATAGTTCTCGAATTCATGCCTCATTTGCTTTCCTTGGCAGCAATGCATTCTGCTGCTGGAGCCTCGAACTCCTGTATTCCCTCTGTTAGCCTCTCCACCTCTCTCTTCCCATTTTAGATAATCCATAAAATAAAATGTTCTCATGTGAACTTCAGGTCGACTATTCTTAATATGTTTCGGGGTGGCTTTTGGTAATTTATCCCACTCTCAGGCTTCTGTTTGGCGCCTTGGGACATTTATTCACTCACCTGGAGAGACAATGGTTTCACCCTGTTAATTGGGCAGTGCAGACGCCTCCATTCATCTCAGTTTGACACGATTGGAGCACTCTGAATATGGCTGGTCCTATATCCCTCACTTCTAACACAGTCTGAGGACCGTGTGCAGTGCCGATGTCTGTATCCCTCTGCTAGAGCACCCTTGGAGAACTGTGCACAGTTCTGGTCTCCATATCCTCGGTTAGACCACACTTGGAGCGCTGAGCACAGTTCTGGTCTCAATATCCCTCTGTTAGATAACAATTGGAGTGCTGTGCACAGTTCTGGTTTCCATATCCCTCGGTTAGTCCGCACTTGGAGCATTGTGCACAGATCCGGTCTCTATATCCATTGGTTAGCCAAAGCATGGAGCACTGCGCACAGTTCTGGTCTCATATGCGTTGATTAGACCACACTTGGAGTATTGTGAAAAGTCCTGGTCACCATACCACTCGGTTAGACCACACCTGAAGCACAGTACAAAGTTCGGGTGTCCATATCCCTCAGTTAGACTACATAAGGAGCACTGTGCTCGCTTGTGGCCTCCATTAGCTTCAGTTCGGTTGGACCGCATGCAGAGCACTGGAAGCAGCGCTGGTCTCAATATCTCATGTTTAGACAGTACCTGGAGCACTGAACACAGCACTGATATTCCTATCGAGATGTTAGATCACACTAAGTACACTGTGTGCAGCTCTTGGCTCCAAGTGCCGCTATGCTATCATCAATGTCCATAGATGAGCTTTCAGTATGCATCAGGAATCAAAAGTGCGCCACACATTTCCATGGATCAATAAATCCCTTTGCAGGTATGATCGTGTGATTTTGGGACAGTGGAAGGGCCTGTAATATGGGAGGATTCAATGAAGAGGAGACGTTGATGCTTTGGGAATGCCAATTCGTTTTTAAGTGCTTGTGGGGCTACATGAGGTAGAGAAAGTTGAATAAGTCGCATTGTGAGGCCAACCTGAGGATTTGGCTGAGAATGACTCTAATACATGTAATTCAGGCTATGATACTTGTTTAGATCCAAAGATTCCTGGCTTTCTGAATCATGTGAAGAAAACTGTCTGTTTCGATCACTGCCTCTTTTCCCCGTGTCTCATTTCTCAATCGGATCGGCGTGTCACCATATCGACAGGGAGGGAGGAGAGGTAAGGAAATTGCAGGGTCGAACTGACATCTTCAAATGCCAATGTCAACATGCGTGTAGAAAATGGCAGGGTGTCATTAGCATCTTATAGCTCCTGAATAGTTATGCTATCAGAATCAGAACTTCACTAAATGCCAAAGGTTCGCTAACCATATTCTTCGGTTTGTCATGTCCCAATGACAGGAACAAGGTACCATGCTTCTTGCACAGGGGCATATAAGAAATCTGAGCTTGCGCTTGCAATGCTTGCTCTGCATTGACTCCAGGCGCTGTCATGTCACAAGGCTAGAGGGCAAACAAGGGAATGGGCACCTCCTGCTGACTCCAAGCTGCCTCTCTCCCGAAACTGATCAATCTCTAATCCTCCATTTTAAAGACCACATCGAAAAGCAATGAGCGTATCAAAGGTACAGAATGTTCTTTGCTGTGGGACCTGCATGTTCATCACCCAGAGTGGCTCAGGGCCACGGTTACAGACCCTTGTGGCCAAGCCCTGTAAGGCAGAATAAGCCTGAAGCAGATGAACCATCAAGAGGGAAATTTCTTCTTGGCCTCAGCATCACTAATCCACCTGCTGCAGAAGCATCTCTCGCTGACGGTGTTGCTATGAATGACCACCGCAAAGCCCTACTGACAACAGCCCTTTATTTTCAAACTGAGGACGCACTCCATTGTGTTTTGTGACAAGCATTCCTTTCAACGGGGTAGTTTCAAAAGAGATCACACAGCACAACTCGCAACATCCATGAGGTGCCATGGGCCATCAGCAGCAGCAGAATTAAATTCAGGCACAATCTGCAAGACTATGGCCCGATATACTCCTCACCCTTCCACGACCGTTACCGTTAAACAAAGAGAAAAGGCATGGTTCTCGGGCATTGGAATGAGAACTTTTGATTTTACTACAACAATCGAGCCTTAAATTATGCCCGTTCCTTGAAATTCTATACCGCAGTCTACCCTTCTAGCCAACTGGTATTCAGTTCTGGCATCAGTTGTATGACAATTCTACACTCCCCAGAGCCCAAGAGCAAAATGTTTCCCAATTACAAACTCAGTGTAAGAGTGCAGGAGACGACGAAATGACGAGCAGCAAGCAAAACTGAGGATCCAACCCTGTGGTCCGTCACCCCATTGACGCATTGCTCTAGTTGCTCAGGCTGAAGTTATCAATGGCGCTTCATATCAGCTGAGAAATATAAGATCTCAATTCCTACACACTTCTGGAATTTTCTTATGTTGACCTAGAGTTGGCAGCTCTACAAATGGTAAGGTGCTGTAACGTAACTTTAATGAGACAAGGCAGCACAGGATGGAAATGAGGTTGTAGTTGGGAAACATTTTGTTCCTGGGATCCGGAGATTCTAACGTTATCAGTCACCAGAAGCCAACCTGGATGCTGATTGGCTGGAATGGAGGACTGAGGGCTTGAATCGTAAGGGATGGGCAGAAGCTAAGTCTAGATTGTTGTAGGAACGTCAGAGTCTCTCGCCAAACTGGTCGAGAGTTGTAAACTATGTACTATCTATGGGTGTATATTGTAGGGATGAACACATACCATTGCTTGAGAGTCGCAAAAAAGTTGCTAAGCGAAGGCAACAAATTCTTGCCTTTCTAGTGAAGATTATATACAGCCTGACAGAGTTTTAAAAATCATACATATAAAAGAGCTAGAATAAGCAACATAACGGAAGTGGAGAAAATAACGGGACATTAGGATGGCAAATCCTTAGGGTCAGAGAGCTTCCATACTAGCAATTGAAGGTAAAAGCTGAGAAATTGCGGATATCCGGTCTCTACTATCTCGCAGTTCCATTCATCTCAGATTATTCCTTCAGGCTGGCTAATTGTGAAAGGCGCTCTCTTATTTCAGAATGGGGTGAGAGAGAGAGAGAGAGGGAGTGAGAGAGAGAGAGAGAGACAGAGAGAGAGACAGAGAGAGAGGGAGAGAGAGAGAGAGTGAGAGAGGGGCAGAGCGAGAGAGAGAGAGAGAGAGAGAGACGATGCAATTGCAGACAAGTTACCCTAATGTGAGTTGTCAGGCGTGGAGGGAATGCAGGATATGCTTACCAGAAATGAGACCCTGGCTAGAAGGGAAAATAGAATGGGAGGAATTGCATAAATACTGCTTGTGCTTCCTGGAATTCGGAATGTTCCTGATTAGTTGAGTTGAAGTATTCAAGGTGTTAAGGGGAACAGATAAGGCTGGAAAACAGAAAATATTTTCAATGGTGGAGGAGACTCAGGCGAAGGGACTGCGTCTAAAATGCCAAGTCAGACAGTTCAGTGCAACATTTATGGATCATTGCTGTATACACAGGCAGTACACTCCCTTCTTAAGGAAGAAACAGATGCGAGATCTATAGCTAAAAATGAACTGTAAAATTGAAAGTTTTCTGTGGCCCAGGGCTTGTAAGGTCCACACAATGGTCACAACATGGATTCAGATCTCACATTTTTCACAACTTTGTGGAATTCCACCCTGTGCATTTTACACACAGGCGGCCGGGAAGCAGCTGGAGACCTGTGCTGGGGCGAATCCTTCCTGCCAAATCCTGGCGCCCATGTTCAAGTCTGTCAGACAGGACGGCTACTCATGGCCGGTCAGTTCTGTGATCGAAGCAAGTTTTTACCAGGCTGATAAGCAGCCCGAGACGAGCACCAAGTTTTGTAAGGATGGCCAGAATGGTGCCCAAAATTGGTGCAGGTACAAGCCAACAAGCATTCTGCCCTCTTCCATCTCCTTCGCCTATCCATTCTTGGATTGTGTGTCCCACTTGCGAGGCCACCATTTATTGACCATTCCTAACTGCCCTTGAGAATTTCCTGGCGGTGTGCTTCCCTGTGCTGCTACAGCCCATGTGTTGCCTGTACACCCACAGACAGTCGGAGAGTGAGGTTTGCGCCGTGACATGAGGTTACAGATTGGGTTTGCACTCAATCCTACCTCTGAGGCAGCTGGACCTCAGTGCCTCATGGATACCCACTGTTGCGCTGCCCGACACATTTGGGAGTGACACACAACGCCATGGAAGGTGGCCTGAGAGTGAAGACTGGATTTTTCCCCTACAAAGACTTTGTGCCAGTCACTCCTGCTGATACCCGTCATGGACAAATTAATCTGCTCAAAGTTAGATTAGCGAGGACCGGGCCAAGCAATTTTCCCTCCTCGTGTTGTTTCTCTCACCACCGGCTACTGCAACATGGAAGTGGAGAAAAATAGAAGGTTTTGGCTGCTGCCTGCACACGGAGGCTTAGAAAGGCAGATGCTCTCTCAGAAACACATGCAAAAGCTGGAAAAAGGAGGCTAGATGTTGAAGCTGTTGCTCTTCATCACGTTTTGGAGATTGTTGCCACGCTGAAACAGCCTAGAAAGGGATAATTAGTCAGGCCCAAGCTAAGGAAAGCCCCCAAGAATGAATGGAGTGGAACAGGTGAAAGTCCCAAGCAGGCTTTTGAGTTCATTGAAGGACAGGGACCTTCCTTTCCTTCCAGCCTATCTGATAGATCCTTCAATACTCAGCCAAGTCAGTAAGCAATGTTGCTGCTGAGTCACTGTTACTCCTTGGCACTGACGACCCCACAAACCCAGAGTACACCCGGTGCCATCTTTTCAATCCCAGCTGATGTTACCCCTGGATAAGCGTGATCCCAGTCTGAAACTGAAATTGATAGACACTAACTTTTACTTTTTTGTTTAGATACGTGGACGGGACTATTGAAGAGTTGCTGGAGACAGCTGATGTGCTTTTAACAAAAGAACAAATCATTTATTAATGAAGAAATGTTGAACTACATTACAATATTTATTTACCCAGGACTATAACTTTACAGATATATAAAGGTTTGTCAGGATAGCACATGTTACAAAAGCTATCTTACACTCTAGTACTCACAGTAAGCACAAAGTCCAATAGGCACCCGGCAGTCAGATAGACAACACTCTAAAATCACGTTACAGCTGTCACCTCAACCAGATGCAATGACTCTTTCTCCAACTCCCCCAACACCCTTATCGCCCTGTGAGCCAACTGGGCTCATTGATCCCCCTCCGTTTTCAGATATTGGACATGCTCTGAATCTATCCCGTTTATTACCGAGGGAGTTCAAAACAACATAATGTTGTGTTTCCAGATGATTTACCTTCACAGGGGCTGGGCGGTGGTCACCCCTCCCCATGCCACCTTGAGCAGAGGCAACTGCTGCGGGTAGATTTTTGAGGCCCGGTGAAGTGAGATTTCCCCCTCTTGTTGTCTCTCTCACCTTCTGTTGCAGGCCATGTCTGACAGGTATGTCCTTCAGGGGTCGACAACTATAGTCAGGCATGAAATTACCGAACCACTCTTGGTGACGCACATTAAAGTATCCACCCATTCCCCCTTCATAAAGATGACATCCTGTGTCCTCTTGTCTTCAGATGTTTCTCAAATGTTGATTGACATGGAGAACAGGTTGATCAGCCGAGCGAGGGAGAGTAGGAATCGGAATGTGGTGTCTTTGTCTCTTTTCAGTCCTCATGACACGAGGGGCTGGGTTGGCGATCAGAAATCAATAGGAAACTTCCTTTTCTGAGTTTATTTTTTCTGTTGGGTCGAGATGTCATAGATGCTGTTGGCAAGGTTGTGGGCTCAATAATTAATTTTAAACTTAAAAAGGGAGGCCAGCATTAATTGTCCAAGCTTAATTTCCCTTGTTCAGAGGCCATTTTAAAGAGTCAGATACATTGCTGTGCACTTGGGTTCAATTGCAGACGAGACCGGCAGACTTCCTTTCCTAAAGAGCATTAGTGAACCAAATGGGCTTTTATGATAATTGGTACTAGTTCCATTGGTTATTGTTAGAATAGTTACCTCCAGAAATTAATTGAATTGAAATTCCAACCTAGGCCATGGCGGGATTCGAAACTGGGTCCTCAGATTTTTACCCTGGGTCTCTGACTTGCCAAGTCAGTGTCAATACCACTATGCCATGGCCCCTACCGAAGGTCTACCAGCGGGCCTCAGATTTTGAGGGTCTGTCTGGCAGAACGTACACAGGAGTGGCAACGGGTGAACCTAGGGCATTAACCATAAGCAAAGACACTGTGTTGGTGACTGTTTTGGATCTTAAGAAAGACAGTAGGGCCCGGCCATAACCTCACCTCCCCTCACTCCCTGTCGGTAGGTCGATACACCGACCTGAATGAGAAATGAGACACGGATAAGAAGCGGTGATCAACGCAGCCAGTTTTATGCACATGATTCAGAAAGCATTGGATCATTGGCCTTTGGATCTACAGAATGTAGCAGAGCCTGAACGACATAAATTCCAATTCGCTTCAGTCGGAGCCTCAGGCAGGTCTCGCAGTGGGACATCCTGCCTCCGGGTTACTCAAAGAGGTTGGCAGCTCCTGAACATGAAGGGGAGGTTGCATTTCCTGTTGGCTCTGTACGCATCACAATCCTCACATGGGAGTCTTCTACAAAATATTCCACCCCCAATCACACTGCACGATAGGTAATGGAAACAGAAAGAAAGAGCTCATTAGTACCACTGGTCAGAACTCCTGGGCACCCGCATGCACCTGAACCGGTTCTGGCCTAAAGTGCGTACATGGAGACCCGATATGTGAACAGTGGTCCATATGTGGTCTGACCGAGGCATATGGAGACCAGAGCAATGCACAGTGCTCCAACTGTCGTCTAACCGAGGGATATGGTGACCGAACTGCGCACCGTGCTCCGATTGTGGTCTAACCGAGAGGTGTTGAGACCAAAACTCTGCACAGTGCTCAAAGTGTGGTCTATCCGTTGAGTATGGAAACCAGAACGATGTACACTGTCCGACTGTCGTCTAACTGAGGGATCTGGTGAACAAAGCTCAGTGCTTCGAGTGTGTTCCAATCGAGGGGTATGAAGTCCATAAAAGTGCAGAGTGCTCCTTGTGTGGTCCAAACGAGGGATACAGAGGGCAGAACTGTGCACAGCGCTCTAAGTATGATCTAACCGAGGGATATTGAGATCAGAACTTTGCATAGTGTTCCGAATGCGATCTCAATGAGGTATATGGAGACCAGAACTTTTCACAGTGCTTAACGTTCTCTCTAAACGAAAGGATTAAAGATGGGAATTGTGCACAATGCTCTATCTGTGGTCTAACCGCGGGATATGGAGTCCTGAACAGTGCACAATCAGAATGATGCAGCATATGCAACAACTTCATGAAATTTCAAGCGGTGCCTCAAGACAGCATGTTAGAAAAATGATTTGACACAGAGTGACATTAAAAGGGGTTAGTGGAAGGTGACCCAACGCTAACTCGAAGATGGATTGAAGGGCTATCACCAGGGAGGAGAGAGTGTTGGATAGTTTTACAATAGGAACTTCCGGCCTCGGTCCCAATCAGTTGAAGGCATCGTGACCAATGGCAGGCTAGTTAATATTTCGGAAAGGAATAGAGGCCAGAATCTGTGTGGCATAGGTATCTGGACGGCTGTTTGGGTTAAAGGAGACTACAGAGAGAGCGGGACGAGGCAATGGAGACATTGGGAAATATCATGTATGATTAATTCAAGATATCACCAAGGGAAAGCTCCTCGGTGGTTGATAGTTGAGGTTGGGTCATTAAAGTGCACAGTTTTTGATAAAAAGACTCACACTGAGACTGACAGCTTTCTGTTTGGACTGGATTTTAATGGTCATGGAACGAAGATTGTCCAATGGTTTTAAGACAGTTGTCAGCCTTGATCCAACTGAATGCGTGTATAGGTTTTCGGGGCTGAATGGGCTTCTCCTGTTCCAGAGAATGTTTCTAGAGTTTGACAACTCAGAGATAACCTCCATGGATAACCTACCGATAAGCTGGGACTCCAACAGCTCCAGCAGTCAAAGTACGGAGACCAGTGCTTTCCACCTCATCCACTGAGCTCGCCAGAGTCACAGTGAGATGATTGGTATACGGAGGCTCTTTATATGAACAGGCAGAAAATTCTGTTGTTAATAATTGCAGACACATGGTGAAGGTTGGCTCAACCTTCTGCATGTCAAAGGAACACATCACTAAATGAGACCGACAGTAACTGGAATCCACGTCTAAATGTGCCTCCCATATCGGATTTTATTAATCAACAGAGACACTGATAAATGTAATGATTGACCAGGTGAAGAATTAAAGGAATTCTTCACTGTGAAAAATTTAGAATTATTCAGCAGTGATGAAGGCCATTTGTCCCATCGTGTCTCTGCTGGTTCATTGAGAGGTTTACCAAATCATACCTTCCCCAAAGCTTCTCATCCCCCATCGCCCTGTCATTACCTTCCCTGTCAATTATTCATATAATTTCCCTTTTGAAAGGTGCGATTGAATTTGCTTCTGTTACCTTTTCAGGCAGCACATTCCAGATCACAACATCTCGCTGCATCATAAAGACATTCCCTTCATCTTTCCTCCACTTACTTTGTGAATTACCATCAGAATATTTCTACTGAATACATTCAGTAGAAATACATATAGACCTACATATAGACCTATAGATATAGACCTATAGGTCTATACATCTATACATATAGACCTATAGATCTACATATACATGTAGAAATACATATTTCTACTGAATGTATTCGAGGAATACATTCCTCGAATGTACCCCACTGTCACTGCTGGAAGAAGAGTTGGGGAATTACACCTGATGCCATGGGACCAATAATTATCCAGCGATTAGTATCAATGTTACAGACTCTCTAGCGATTACGTCACTGGTGTTTGAAGACCTTGCTGCGGGCATATTGAGTTCTTTGTGTCCCGCCTGACAGAAGAGATGGCAGTTCAAGACTAATTCACCGCCGTGTTCTTAACTCTGGTGAAATCTGCTGTTAAGCTGCTTCTCCAGAATTCCTGGCCTTTCTTTGACCTAATGCATCGAAGCGTCATAGAATTCGAACTCAATGTTGGAGGCATCCAGAGAGAGTACCTGCTGACCTCTGAGATCCTGTCCCGCCAGGGGGTACAGGCCGTTTCCTGGGATGGTGATGGCCCTGGCCTTTGGGACAATGGATGTAAGTTCCGATTCTGTGGTTGTGTGACGGCATTGGAGCGGGAAAATGCCAATGTGCCCTTGGCATTTCCTGACCTCCCCTCCCCACCACAGTCAATAGGTTGACACAGCGGCACTGAAGTGCCCGCAAGGGGCGCTGATGTAGGTACTTGATTCAATAGCAGTGGGGCAGGGTTCATTGGTCTACACATGTGTCAGTGGACCAAACACACTGGACCTTCCTCATCCCACTGCAGATCCCCTCTCCAGCTCTGAGCCGTGAACAGGCCATGCAACACACTGTCCTCCTACATTGCCTGCTCCCTTGGCTGCACTTCCCGAAAAACCAAGCATTCCTATAACCTACCAATGCTTGAATAGCTCTCGCTGCCATGGTGCCATGGTTACTTTCCCTCTGCACTCTACAGCCACCGCTTCCAACCTTACCGGTCGCCAGAGCCTGTTGCGCATTCAGGAAGCCTGATGCTCCTCATTTCTTCCTCCTGTGTTCCCCATGCCTGCCTCACTCGCAGGGAGCCCTCCTGTCCCTAGCCACTGATCGAATCAGTAGACCCTGCCTGAATAATGTGACTGCCCCTAGTACAAAGTGCCCAGGCAAATGTCCCACTCACAGAGGCTTCTCTGTGTCCGCGGTTGGACCTCCATCTGACACTCACTGCCACCCTGCCTCTTGCCTTGCAAGTTATTTCTCCATTTCTCTCTCTCACGCATTCTCTCTCCACCAAATCCGTGTCTCTGTTTCTCCACCTCTTTCCTTACTGCATCCCTTTCTGAATCCCTTGCTCAGTTCCTCCCTCTCTCATCTCCATATCTCGATTACTATCTCTTGATCATATTTTCATTGATTCACGGGACGTGGGCTTCGCTGGCTGGGTCCAGAATTTACTGCTCATCAGTAATTTCTCCCTTGAGAAACTGGTGGGGGAGCCACCTTCTTGAACTGCTGCAGTCCACGTGGTGTCCATACACCCACCGTGCTGTAAGGAATGGAGTTAAATCTTCATGCTCTCTTCCGCTGTTTGGCTATTTTTGTCACCTTTGCTCCTCCTTCTCCAGCTCCATCTTCCGCTCATGCCAACTCTGTGTCTCTCTCTCCATCTCCCTTTCTCTCTCTCAATCCGCCTTCCACATCTGCACTGATGGTTAAATATTTCCAATTTTATTCCCCTGCTGGTTGGTTAATAATTTACCCCTGAAATGGAACTGCCCTTTCCGCAGTCACCATCCTGTCTCTCTCCGGATAGGAATGAGCTGTCCCTGGATATGATCCAGAAGATCACTGCCTTCCTTTTGGGGACAATATGCAATCCCTCAATGAATGATTGTCTACATATCATCAGATTAACTGATCTAATGCTGTGAACTAATGCGAGGAGATGTTTTATCAGTAGTGTATATGTCTATATATATTTATAGTGTGCCAAATGTAGACTACAGCCCCATCCTTTGACCCAATGCCATGAGGTTCCACTAGATGCACGTTGAATTTCGAGTCCTCGCAGGCCCACCCTCTTCTGACTGTATCCTACTGGGCTGCCACATCTGGTGAGCCGGCCCTGCCGCTGGTAATGATTTTATTCCCAGGTACAGAGATGGGGAAGTCTGAGCCATTGGCTTTAGGGTATCATTCGGTCAGTTTAGCTATGTCAGGCCAGTCTCTGGGGCTACGCTCCAAATGTTGTCGTTCCCTTGAACAGTGACGTGCTGATCAGACACAATTTTCACGTGGCAGCATTTGTGCCCTCCTCGAACCCACTTCCACTGAATGGGGGCAGTGGACACGCTGCCACAAATCGGCACCAATTTAAATGGCAGCCCTGCTCGGGGGCCCAAACTCTGGGACTGGGCACGTGAGGTTCTGAAGGATGCGCTGCAGAGGTGGAGCGATGCACTGCAGAGGTGCATCTGACTGACTCAAGCTCACCTTCATGCCCCTCTCCTCCTCCAATAGCTGACAAAGTCCTCCCTGGTCTAACACTCTCCTCCCATTTCCCGTCAGCACCAAGTGGATCTCTAGCACAATGAAAGTCAACAAGAACTCTCATCGTCCCGGTGAATCTAGGAAGTTGTCCAACATATACGAGCAGCCTGGCACTGATCTTGTTCAGTTGATGCCTGCTGGGGTACTGGATTGTGACTCTGTTCATGATGTGGTGTCTCACACTCAAACTGCTCAAAGCTGAGTGCACTGCAGAACATCCGGCTGGGCTGCACTGATGGATGGTCAGCTCCTGAATTATTCTTCATGCGTTACCATCTGCAACAGCCTACAACTCATGGATGCACTCACACACTGACTGGTGCACACCAGTCCATGTCTTGTCCATATACCTGCCTTAGCCCCGTTCCCCTCAAAACATTTGACTTTCAAACATCTCCCCATCTCATATTTAAAGTTAACATCTTCCTTACACTAATTGCCATTTGTGGAAGAGAGATTCAACTCTCTGCTACCCTTTGTGTGTCGATGTATCCCTTTCCGAGAATAACAAAGCAGTGGGAATATCTTCTACATATCCAACTTCGCTCGAATCTAATCGAATATTTAAGATTCTTGACCAAGGGAACAGTGATTCTTCTGAATCCAATGATTGCCAGAAAATACAATGGAGAGTGTGCTCAGTGCGAAGACAGGAGTGCGTCATCACAAGGCCTGTGTGGTGGTCATTCCTATCAACACTGTCAGGGACAGATGCAACTGTAGCAAGTAACTTGCTGAGGATGATGTCGTGTAGAAACATCTCTCTTGTTGGTTCACCTGCCTCAGGCCTATTCTGCCATTCAGGGCTCGGACACCTAGGTCTGTAACGGTGACCCTGAGCCACTCTTGGTGATGGAAATGCAGCCACAGCAGAGAACGTTATGTGCATTTGATATGCTCAGTGATTTTTTCCATGTTGTGTTTAACATGGAGGAGTATCTATTGAACAGATTCGGGAAAATGGTCTGCGGGAGTCAGCAGGATGTTCCGTTTCTACTGTTTGCGCACCTGTCTTGAGACATCAGAGAGACTGGAGTCTGTGTTGAGCACTCCTGTCATAAGCCTATAGTTATGCATTTCTCTGTGTCAACACGTCGGGAAGAACTTTTCATTCAGTGGGTCATAACTTACCCAGGGATGTGGACAATGAGCCTGTGACATTGCCTTTTAAGTTATGATTATTCCAGTGTGATTATGTTGGAGCAGCCGGGTGTCAATGTTGCCCTGCCATTACCTGACCTCCCTTCACTCCATGCTGATATGGTGATGCACTGGTCCAAGTGCCAGTTGAGACATGGAGAAGAGGCAGTGATCGATGCAGCCAGTTTTATCCACATGATGCAGAGAGCAGTGGGCCGGGGTCATTGGATCCTCAGAATGTATCAGAGCAGGATTTATGGAATTACAGTTAGCTCCAGTCGGAGCCATGGACATCTCGTACATCGGGACGTGTTATGTTTAGGCAACTACTTTCTTATGCAGCAACTGAGCCAAAATATGAAGTATGCCAAGAACCGCCTCTCATATCTGTAACATCGGACAAATCTGCAGGTGCCTCCCAAATCATCACACTCTCTCTCCGTTGTCCTTGGAAACATAAATGAATAATTCAGTGCTACAAACTTTGAAAGCTCTGCCTTATCTGGTTGCCATGTAACTAATTTCTCTGGAGACCAAAATTGTGCACAGTTCTCCAGCTGTGGTCTAACTGACGGATATAGAGACCAGAACTGTGCGTGCTGCTCCAATGTGTTCTAACCGAGTAACATGGAGGCTGGAACTGTGCATAGTTATCTAAGTGTGGTTGATTCGAGGTATATAGAGGCCAGAGCTGTGCACAGTGCTCCAAGCATGGTATAACCGATTGATATGGCGGATGGAACTGTGCACAGTGCTACAAGTGAGGTCCACCAGAGGGATATGCAGACCAGAGCTGTGCACATTGCTCCAGTTGTAGTCGAACCGAGGAGCGTGGAGGTTCGAACTGTGCTCAAAGCAATTGTTATGGAGATGGGACTGTGCACAAGAGAAATGCTGCACCTTCTGCATAAAGGAGGAGAGGCAATGGAGGGTTTTGAAACATGAGCCAGGGTGATAGGTACCCTGCCGCCCAGCAGGGCATTACTGTCCCAGTGGAGTGAATGGTGATGAAGATGTCTCCCTACATCCGCTGGGGGGCGGGGGAGACACACTGCGGCAGAGCCATAAAACCCTGACCAAAGTTTGTAGGTAATGCAGGATCTCACCGAGGGTCACTTCGCAGATGCGAGGAACAAGGCAACTAGGATAGTTGCTAGGGTTATTATCGACAATTATGATTAATTTTCTTTTAAAAACGATTTATGGAAGGGTGCAAAACGGATATGGACAGCTTTCTGTTTAGGAAATGTTTTAAGGTTTGTGGAACGAATAGGGGCAGATGAAGTTAAGACAACAATTTGAAACCTGTTTCATTGTATCAAGTGACTTTACAAAAATGAATTGCAATCAGGAGATGTGATTGTGGGGGTCGTACAGAAATTGCATATACATTGTACATCTAAATCTCTAGAATTATATGGCCGGGTCACAGGTTTTGACAATGCCTTGACATGAAGCGATTAATGTCCATAATGTTATAGGAAATTGTTAAAATACTGGGATTGTTGTAGTGTCTATGTCTCTGTTTGTGTCTGTGTATCTTAACTGGATGAAAGCCAGCCAGGCTGGTTGATTGATGTGTAGTAGTTTTCGATTTTAGTTAGATAAAGAGAAGCTGTAAAAGTTAAAATGGAATGCATATTTGTTGAACAAATCATTCAAAAGATTGGCAAAATATTGCTCCTAGCTACGCGACACCTAGCAATGTATTTACATTGCTAATAAAATTGGTGGAATGAAAGGATTATTGTTAACAGAGGAAACATTAAAAATAAAACTATTAAAGCAGATGAAAATCTGCATTCAAAGGGAAAGCTCGATTTAAGCATAAATTAGTTTGTACATACGAGTCATTGACAGCTAAGATCAAACCATGTTGTCAGCCTGGAGCTGCTTCTGCAGAAGAAACAACTTGAAATGAACCACAATTTGAATTCCTAAGTTCAAATGTGCTTTGCCTGGAGTCTATACCAAGTCTATTAGTTATTGGGGCCTTGGTGAAAATTTACCTGGGAGCAATTAATTTCAGAAATTGTTTAAATGTATTAAGTTAATAATTTGTTTACATGTGTTTACGTTACAATTTGTATGTAATTTAATAAATGTTTACTTTAGTTTTACATAAAAACCTCGTGAAGATTGATGGTTTTATTTCCGAATTCAGAGTTGTATTTCAGGCATAACAGTACAGGCTATGACAGTTCTTTAATATTCCCTTTTGATTTTTGACAAATAAGCTTTTATCAACTCCTGTGTTGTTAGAGCCTATTGTAGTAAAACAACCTGTTGAGAGAGAATCAGCAGAGGTTGGGCAGAAAGAGAATCCTAATGTTTCCAAATTGTGTGGTGATTAAACCACAGGTGTACACATTTACACAGGAAGTGGAATAATCTAACAGACAGGCAGACAATGCTGAAATTCAATTGGTTGGATCAATCCTTGAAAATATTGCTCAGGATGAGAGGGTTGAAGAGGATGAGGCTGAAGTATTCAGTTCATTAGTGGAACTAAATATGCAATGCCCATTCGTAACGCAGGTAAACCTCACCGTTTACTCTGAAGCAGAAGCAGAATGCATTACAGAGTGTATTTACATTCAGAACAATGTGTTAATGAAGAAGTTGAAGCAGCGTCTTGTTCATGTAGATGGAAAGTGGACAGTAGTGCACGAAGTAGTGATACCATCTGTGTACTGAAATTAAATTTTGAGAGCACCTCATAAAATTCCAATCGCTGTAAATGTGGGAATTAGGAATACCCAAGCTAATGACAATGGTGGAAACAATCTATTGGACTTGATTACATGAAGATGTATACAAATTCTGTCAAACATCTCCCATATGTCAGTTGTAAGCTAAAGCTGTAGCAGCAGTTAAACCTCCACATTTAATTCAAATGCCAGCGTTTGAGGAACCATTTAACAGTTTCCTGATTGATTGTGTAGGGCACCTCCCGCAGACTAAAAGTGGTAATCAGTACTTACTGACAGTCATATATGTGTCCAGAGATTTCCAGAAGCTTGCCTTTAAGGAAAAATGCAGCAAAGTGGAGTAAATCATTTCTTATTAGAAGATATGGATTAACAAAAGAAACACAGTCGGATTCAAATCACAGCTGTGTAGATAAGCTATGGACAGTCTAGGAATATAACAATTTATGAAGTCAGCGGATATCCCTGAATCACAGTGTGCCTTAGGATTGTGGGAACACTGCATAAAGGCTATAATTAGCGTATGTGTTCAAGACTATCCACATGGTTATTTTAGAAGGGATTTTTTTCTTTTCGGTTTCCTTTAGGGACATCCGTAATGTGTCAAAAGGATTCAGTCCTTTTGAGTTAATTTATGGTCATGCAATGAGCGGAAAGTTCAAACTGATTCAGGCCAACTTCGTGGGGCAAAGTTCAGATACTACTTTTTTGGACCATGTTGCGAATTTCAGAGAAAGATTGAGGAAGGCATCTGAGCTATGCAGGGAAATGTTAGTTACACCTCAGCAAGTGACAAAGGAAAATAGAGCTGAAAGGACAATGGCTCATAGTTTTTTAGCTGTGGACAAAGTGTTAGTTTTGTTTCCAATGTCAGGTGAACATTTGAAGCCAATGTTTAGCGGGCCTTACCAGGTGGAAAAGGGGCTAAGTGTGGTAGTATATGTGGTAAAGTACCCCAGTTAGAAGGAAGAGCCGGCAGGTGCATCATTAAAATTTGCTTAAACATATTTTTAACAGACAGGATAGACAGGAAGAGGTACATATAGTTGTAAGTAAGGGAACAGACGTAAAGGGTAAGGATTCTGAACCTGACCTACATCTGATTTAAATGCATAATGAGGAACATAAATTTGTTCTTAGGTTACCTTCCCGAAAAGCGCCAGAGTGATTGATAAAAACTATTGCAGTCATACAAAGGAATTGGGGAATGCATATTCGGCTGTACATGATACTGAGTAGGCGAATTAAGCTTCAAAAAGGCAACACGATTAGAGATGAAATCCAGTAAAATTACCAATAGAACAGGTGGAAATTCAATTTCTGCTTGAACACGACAGGATAGGGCCTGGTCACACTAATTGGAGTTCAGCCATCGTAATGGTGCGGAAAACATTTGGATTACAAACAGTCTGTATTAATAACCGAAAAATGAACGCGTTAACAAAGGCAGATTCATATCACAGGCGATGATCAGACGAGCTAGCAAGAAATCCAGACAGTCTACATCTAGCACAAAAATTGACTTGCTGAGAGGATACCCTTATTTGAAAGGGCATCAGCGTTTCTGATGCTGGATGGTCTATATCAACACCATTATTGAATGCCCTTTGGCATGAAAAATAAATGCACCAGCAGTGCTTTCTGGAAGGATAATGGAAGATTATACAATTGTTGAAATGATTCAATTTGAAATTTTTAAAATGACAGAGCTATGGAGAATGTTTAGATATAGAGTCGGCAGGATTCGGTAGCTCTGGCAATGCGCCAAGAGAGGCTAAATGGCCAAAATGGCCTTATTTTGTGCAAAATGATTCTTACTTCTAACACAGTGACGTTTTTTATTAAACCTTCTCCAGTTCAATCATTACACAGACCTGTCTTCCTCTTAATTACCACAAATCCATCTTGGATTGGTTAATGCGTCGGCATCACTGTTAAAGTGCAACCAATCCCCATTGTGTGCATGTTATTATTAACTAGTGAACAGTCGCTCAATTACTATAAAGAACATTGGTGTCTGGTTATCTCCTTGTGACTCTCAGGGGCTCAGGATAAGATGTCGAAAGCTCTGCTTGTGGTACTTGGATTCCTTTTGCTGGGAGAGACTCTCTATATCTCGCTCCAAGAGATTGTTCAATTGGGAGGTGAGTGTGTCTCTCAATAGTGATTCTTGAGCAACGTTGATTGGAACAGGAGTCTATTCAACCACTCAAGCCTGTACTATCACTGAATTGGTACATGGCAGATATTTGCTTTACTCCATCAGCCTAGAACAGTTAAAATGATTTCCAAATGCAAATTTACTATTTTTAGTCTTGTGCATTTTCACACAATTCGCTAAAATTGTTCTTTTTTTCTTTTTTTAGATAACCAGCAGCGAGGATTATCATAGAAACAGTTCTCCTTTTCCCGTCGTATTTCTCATTTGCATTCGACCTCTTGGTGATTTATTCCATGAACACAATACCGTGTGGACAAATACTTCCCTATTCCAATTTTCCAACTGTTGTCTCCATCTCCGGCCCTATCTTGTCCAGCAGTCTCACAACCCTGAGGGGATACCTGCGCCCCACAGATACTGCCAGAATGTGCACCAATATTGAAGGCTGTGTCTTCAGATGCCCCTGAATTCCCTCCCTCTGTTCATGAGGCTTGGTATAAGTTGTTTTTCATCATGTTCCTGTTAAGTTCACTAACTGGTTTTATATTAAATTGAAGGTGCGACAGAAGTTGCTTTCATTCTGGCTGTGCAAAGCCCAAACCACCATTTTCATTTGTGAGGCGCTCTCTTGAATACAATGCACAGATAAAGTGGCTCTGACAGACCACACTTGGGGAACAGTGCACATTTTTCCTGGTTTGGGCACAATCGACTTTCGTGGCTCGTGGCGTCAATAACCTCCTCCTGTCTCTTCACCAGGTACTTTACTGGGATGTCCCAGCGTTGGAGGGAAATACAGATTCCGCCACTGTAAGGGAGCTGAGTCCCGAGTCAAAAAGAAATGTCTTCCTTTCTTCAAGTGCTGCATGAAGGATTGAGTCACTAAAAGTAAACATGTACCATTCTGAATCCCGTCTGAGGCTCCCACTGAAGCTGACTGTCATTTCTGTAAGTCACGCTCTGCAACCTGCCCTAGATGCAGCCCCACGTGGCCCACAGTTTTCTGCTTCATGTGAATAAAACCTGCGGCATTGATGAACTCCTCTTGTCCGTTGCTCATTTCAGATTTACATCACCACGCACTGATAGGGGATGAAGTGGGAGGTCGGCAAATGGGCAGGAGAACTTTGACAAGGGATAATACCACGACAGATCCAGCCGCAGACACACACAATTTGCAACCAATGCCCCAGGCTCTTCCGGCACAATCCAGGATATGCCCTGCAACACGAGCAGGGCAGAGGCATCTGGGGTAATGGCGGAGTGGCAGACAGTCCAGTGGGAGCAATAATGCGGAGCTCCCAGCATTTACTGCAGACTCTATGGTGCCTCACAGAGCATCAGGGAAAGACATAAAACGAGGAGAAAAGCAAAATATTTTGGATGCTGCTAATCTTACAAAAAAAAACATTTGGAAAAGCCACGCAGATCTCAAAGCAACTGAAGAGAAGAAACAAGCCCACAGACATTTGGAGTCCGTGTAAGTCTTCCCCAGAGCCTTGGGTCAAAGGAAGATTCATTCAGACACAGGAATGAAAGACTCCTGCTGCTTCCCAAATACCATCTCTCCTCAGTTGGTGGATAGTTTGTCCTATGTGGTGAACACCAAGTTAAAGGAGTACTGGGAGAGCAGATTGCACGCTGATGGTGAGTCCTCGAACTTCCTTACCAGGAATGACTCAGCAGTGGTACGGCTCGCGATTTGGTTGAGCCATGAAGAATCTGGACGGCAAGGATTCAAGAACAGGGTTCATGATCACCTTCTCGAGGGCAACTTACGGTGGGCAGCATAAATGAGGCCTAGCCACATACACCTCCATCAGAAGGAATAATAATAGGGCATGTCTGTCAGGGTTGCTCTGTGCCAGCTGGTGAAAGAACCAGCAGCAGGCAAAAAACAACATGTCAATATTTTCCTCACCAACTGTCGCTTTTGCATGTGCCAATGTCCGTCTTAGTTGGAGCGATCACTGCACAAAGCTTTGGAGCGGAAGTGTTGCCTTCACACTAAGGAATCATTCCATCGTGTTGAGCGTCACTCCCACAGTGTTAGATGTATTACATTCAGAACGGAACTAGCGGCGCTATACTATGCGTATGTGAGGCACTGTGGGCCATCAGCAGCAGCGGAATTGTGTCACAACCACAATCACCAATCATGGCCCAGCATATACCCCAATCCACCATAACCACCAAATCAAGAGTGCAAACATGGCACAATGCAGAATGCAGAGACAATGTCAGGATCAGCATCAGGTATGCCAAAACATCGAAGAGTTGAGCTGTAGCACATGCAACAGCGGCAAGTATATTAGGGGGAGGGTATGTTGTTGTGGTATTATCACTGAGCTATTGACCTAGCGACCCAAAGTAATGCACTGGTAACTTGAGTTCCAATCCTGCTCCAGCAGATGGATAAATTCAATGAAAAACAGAATAGCTGGAAATAAAACTCCAATGGTGACCATGACAACATTGTCGATTGTCGATTGTTGGAACAGTGTTTCATTCTGGTTTCACAAGTGCTGTCCTTACCTGTCCTGTTCTGCTGTGAATACACATCCACAGCAATATGTGGTTGACAGAAATGTCTCTGGGGCTGACCAAGTTAATAAAGCTTCGCCAGTAGCGCACTCACAACATGAATAAAATAATAATAACAAATTAATTCATGTAGGTGAGATAGACTGAGGTCTGGGCTCGTACACAAAAATGTTGAGGTTAGCTCAAACCTCTGAATTCCAGTCACATCTATCTGCGTCCAATTAAAAAAAAAGGAAGTAGTGCTATACAACTGTCCCCATTTTAAATAGTGCAGCCGGTGTGGCCAGTCACTAATTACCTCCAACCTGAATTGGCAAGGTCCTTCTTGTCTGCTGAGCTCTCCAAAAATTGTCAGAGATACCAATATTTAGATTTCACCCCACGGGATGGCAGGTAATGGCTTAAAGACCTGTGTTAGGCACACTGAGAATCTTGCGGATAATATCCCCTCAGAATGGCAGATCATTGCTCACACCTTGCTAAAGAGTTTCACGTAGCAATGCCTGTTTTCTTCATATCTTCTCGAAAACGCTTCCAATCCCACCAATCAACTACGCTTTGTAAGGTACTATGCAACAGTTGGAATGTTTAGCAGTTTTGATATCAAACTGTACGACCCTCGTCACGTATTGTTCTCCAAATACTCACATCTTCTCTCGTACGAATCACACCCGGAACTTTTAGCTCTGAAGGAGGAACAACACCCACGTCCCTGAATATCTTAGCATTCCTTTGTTTAGATTTAATACTCTTGCCTCTGATTAGAACACATCACTTTTAAAATTAGTGTAACATTCTTTCATATGATGATCACTGTTTCCTAAGGGCTCCTTCACATCAAGATTTTTAATTGTCACTTTTCAGTTACATACCCAACTGAGGCACAACATCAATCAGACAGGTTAACAATAACCGATTGGAATATTTAACAAACCACAATCTGTTGAACTATGAAATGTTTAGCCATCTGGGCAGAGTTGCGTGGAATTTTGAGAGATGCAACCAGAGACAGCACGAAGAAGGATAGAGAAGGAACTGGAGGGCGGATCGAAGACAAGCTAACTGCAATTCAAGCAAATTGGCAATGGAAAGAACAAATGGTGATGTGAGGGACTATAAAGAATTATACACAGAGTCTGTTACAATTTTGGAGGAATTTTCTGATAGTGAGGGTGGGAAAATTGCATTGGGGCTTTCAAAAGTGAATCTGATCATTCTCTGAAAGGAGACAAATGTAGGGTCCCGATGAAAGGGAAGTTGAACAGCCTAGTGACAGCCGCCAACCCAAGTGATCTAATTTTGCTTACTAACTGTTTTGTGTGTGTCCTTCTATAAAGCTTACAAAAAAATATCTAAAGAAACCGGTTCCCCTTTATCTATTTGCGTAGTTACATCCTCAAAAAGTACCACGAGGTTGGTTAAGCATGATTTGCTTTTTCTAAATCCATGTTGCCTTTTCCCAATCCTACCGTTATTATCTATATATCATTTTATCACATTCTTTGTTCTAGGTTCGAGCATTTTTCCTAGCAGTGGTGCAAATATGAAAGGCCTGTTGTGTACCCTTTCCTCCCTAAATCCTTTCTAAAATAGTAGGGTTATGTTTCAATCGGTAGAACTTCCTGAGAGTTCTGAATGGTCGCCAACAATGCATCTGTTATTTCGACCGCCACCTTTTTTCAGCCCTCCTGGGTATGGATCATTAGGCCCAGGGTGATTTCGCACTTTAAGCACCATTAATTTCCCTAATACCTTTTTCTCACCTGAATTAAAATCTGGCATATCCTCTTTTAATCTAGCCCTCTGCTTCGTAATCATTTCTGGGATGGTTATTTATTTATTTTTTCTCAATGACAACAGACATAAAGTATTTGTGAATCTCTGGTACTTCCTTACGACATGGAATAAACTCTCCTGACTCTGTTTGCGGTTGCACATATGTTTATTTTTGGTAACCTTTCCCTTATTTTACATACAGAAGCATTTCAATTTTTTTTATGTTTCTATGTGGTTTACTCACATTTTCCCTCTCTTATTATTTTTCTTGGTGGTCCTTAGCAGAATTCTAAAATGCTCCAAATCTCAGATTTACTATTTATCAAAAAGGACTCGTCCACGGCAGTGCGATTTGAAGACTTTCCTTCCTAGACTCCTGCGCATTAAAAAAAAAATGTATTTCTGTTGCATAGTTTGTATTCCTTGCTTAAACATGAGACATTGCTTGTCCAACTCCATATCTTTCAGCAAGATTTTCCAATTTCCCATCGCCAATCACTTCCCCAAACCCAACCCTACGAATTCCTTAACACTATCTTTCTTTATATTAAGATCCTGTTCGCTGATTGGAACATAGCACCTTGAAACTTAATGAACCCTTCTATCATATTACACTCACTCTTTCCTAAGGGCTCCTTTGCATCAAGAGTATGACTGAGCAATGTTCAGTTACCCAAGGCTTGATCTGAAATAACACGTTCACTATTTGTTTTTTCAACGTGCTGCTCTAGAAAACCATCTTGCAAATTTCCTAAGAATTCGTTCCCAAAAATATTAGAAGGAATTAGTTTAACCCACTCTGTACTTATAGAGAAATCCCCCACGGTTAGAGTTCAGACCTTCATACAAGCAACTCTAATGTAATGATTTATTCGGAAATTTACATTACCATTGCAAATTGGTGGACTATAAACACCTCATTGCAATGTTTCCTGATCCCTGCTGTCCCTTAGTTGCACCCAAACCGATTATACATTTTGACCTTTATAGCACCAGTCATTTCTCAGCAAAGTAGGAAGGCCTCTTTTATGACCCCAATAATTCATCCCAGCTTCTTGTCCTTCCAGAATGTCACATGGCCTAGGATATTAATTTCACAGATTTGTTTGCCTGCAGCCATGTCTCTGCAATGTCTATCAGGCCAGACATATTAAATTATATTTGTGATTAGATTCACGTGTTTTCATGCGAATGCTGCAGGCTTCAAAATCAGAGCCCTTAATTCATTGTTTTATTACCGTTTTTTCCAAACAGTATCTCTGCCTGCTAGCACAGCCCTCAGATTGCAATTACTTCTCCTTCCTTCCATTAAGTAATTACTTTCACCTTTATATCTTCCTTGATATATTTTCTTGACATTTCAATTTTATTTATTCCAACTCCCCGAGATGAACTCTTCACACTTTTGCTATTTTAAAACCTTCTCTATTTCCTTAGTACTATATCTATAGCTTCCAAACTGGATCCAGCCTGGTTAAAGTCTAGACTACCCTAATGGTAAAGCTCCTACTTTTAGAGCACTGGTGCGACTACATTGGCATTGAGACACGTATTCATCTTCCTAATTGTATTCGCCTTACACCAATTTTTCCACCACACTGTTCACAGTCATGGATTGTTAACATTTGTTTCTGCTGTTTTACCTCCTGCCTATATCTCCAGACTCGCAATGCAAAATATACTTAGTAGTTGTTCCAATATTTTTTCTAGTTACATGGACAACGGCCCAGTGAATACACTCCCTCCAACGTGAAGATCCTCTCCAGCCTGAGCCTGTCTCTCAAAACCTAGAAGCTTGGAGGTAACAAAGCAGCCTGGACTCATGTTACCAATTGCAGTGAACACAACATATCCCACTGACTACACTGCCACCTATCACTGCTATGTTCCTCTTAGCTCCACCCGTTCGAAAAATATTCCTCACCATTGTGTCATGATCACTCCGCACATCTACCTTGCAGTCCTCCCCCTTCGTACAGGTTGCAAGAGCTTCAGACCTGTGGAAAAGTTCATGGATAGAGGCTCCTTGAAGTCTCGGTGCTGGGTCCCCTCCTCCACCAGACAAGTACTCAACCTCCTGCCCCTGACCATTGACCAACCTGAACGTGTCTCCAAATTAAGGGGAATGAATGACTTCTGGAGCAAAGTGTCCAAGCAAAATTTGCTCCCCATTACCTTCCTATAAACGGCTGACAGTTTCCACAGCTCATAATCCAGCTTAATGTATTCACTCTATTTCATCGATACCTACATGCTGTGATAATGGCAAGCCACCAGCTTGCCACTGCTGACAACCTTACTCATTTAATTAGCCAATTAGGTAATAATTTACAGGGATCCGTTCCCAGAATGTTGCACTCATCTATTTTGGAGATAAGGAGGAAAACGGTCCAGTGACGAGCGGCTGACGGAAATAGGAAACGAAACACGTCCTAAACCTCACTTTCCCAAATTCCTATCTGATCCAAATTCTCAACTCTTCACTCAGTCCACATCTGTCTCAGACATAGCCGCATGTCCACATGTCCCTTTTGAAGTTCACATTGAACAACCCTGTGTTTTTATAGAACAACTAATGACTCACCAGCTTGCTCAGCATTCCGTTATGACAATTAACATCTATTAAGGGGAAGTAGTTAAAGTGAACTAGTGCCTATTTGATGATGTGATGCCCTAGAATGAAGACACCGTGTTTCGGATTTGAACAGTACCAGCGGTGATTTGTACCTGCTGAATAATTGGTAGCGGCGTCGTTTCTGCACCAGTTCTTCAGCTGGATCTGAATCGTTTGAAGCTTCTACAGTTCTCAATAAAATCTTCAAAAAAGTAATCACGCTGCCACCATGTTCTGTTCTCATCTTCAACGTGAACACACTAAAAATAGAATAAGGAAATGTAAAATGAATGTCAAGATTTCAACACTTGTAGATACACGCAATTTGGTGAAAGGTGACCAAGGAAATCTCCCACTGGTTACTGACTAACGCCATCAAACAGCAGTTGGATAGCCTGTCCGCCATGTTTAACATCAATTGACGATGCACTGAAGGTATGAAGGACAAACAGAAGAATTGTTTGAGAAGTATACCTGCTTCAACTGTAGCAGACCTGTCCAACTGTGTTCAGTTTCCCTGTTTGTCATCAGCGTGACAACATCTGAGTGACTTGAGAAGCCATTTCTGAGCGTCATTGAAGATTGAAGAACGCTGTCGGTCCGCAGGCAATGTGATTTTGAGTGGGTTAAGACCACAGATGTCCTTCCTTAAGTGTACGAGATGGGCCTATTCCAAGAATTCTTTGCGGGCCGCAACTGATAATTATTATTGTTTCATATAGTAGGAGCATAACTGACACCCGTTTCCTGAAACCCAGCATTGAGCTTGCAGCTGGTAGCAAACAAAAAATTCCCAGGCTGCCATCGCCAGGACAACTTTGAAAGTCGTGCACTGAGCCCTTTGATTTAGGATCAGTGAGTCAATCAGTGAGTCCAGAGACACCTTTAAATTACCCTGGAGTTACTGGTCACTGGCGGGTACATCCTGCAGCTGTGCTTACATCAGAGACTTTGTCTACCCCTTGCCCCACAACTACACAGCCCAATTTTCATTCCTCTTCGGTTCCCCCTGCCCTTCTAACGCCCCAACTCACAACCACAACCCCCAACTTCCTGTCTCCCATGATCCCCAATGTCCACCCCCTCTTCACATGGCCGCAAAAGCAATGCATTCCACAATTTGTTGCAGCTGTGAGAACTCGCAGGGCCGAACGGTTTCCTGGACTTTACTGTCTCCAGCTTTTGTTGGTCGCTCATTGTTTTCCAACTATTGGCATTGGCTGGAGTCTGAGCTGCACTCAGTTATGAGAATGCGAGATAAAAGGCAGGTCGTATATGCTCTATGCAGTTGGTGTGCACAGTGCTCAATGCCATTCAACTGTCTTGGGAAACATACAGGTCGCGCTCGGAAGCTTATGAGCCTGCTAAATATTTGTCGGGGTACAGGACTCACTGGTGGCCATTTGCCATCCAGCCTGATAGTTGGCTGAAAGGCGTGAGGATGGGAAAATGATGAATCATCACAAGACAGGATCCAACAGCCCAATGCTGGTCAGTTTGGACAAGGTACCGGCTGTCCACTGCCCAGCATCCAAACACAAAAAACGCTCGGTTGTCTTGACAAACACTGAAGTGTGTGCTTCAATGTGAGATTTGAAATGGGCCCTGAAAGGCTGTTTCCTACTTGGGTTCTTGGTTGGCAGTAATATTAATGTAAACTTGCCAGTTGAGGTTGACAGAGAAACAGCTGTGCTCCCTGTGTGCACTTTGCACGATCTTTGCGTGCAGTGGACTTGCTGGCATACAGCTTCACCCTGCACGGTGACTAACCTGCCAAGGGATAGGGAGCGCTGTCTGTTGGAACAACTCAGAGGAGATTGGAATGGAGATAAAACAGAGGAAGAGGGATTCTCCCTACCAGCAGGGATGAATGATGCCATTTCACCCACTTGTCGCTCTCTACCTAAAAGAGATCCTTCTCAACCCCTCCCCTCCACCCCATTCATCCTCTAAGAGGACATCTAGCAAGATGCCAATAGCCAAGATCTCCCAACCCCGCGGTGAACCCTAGGATGTGTCCAGTAAGCTCAAGGAGCATAGCCCTCACTATTTTTTGTTGATGCCCATAGGAGGCGCTGTCTTCAAATGTTTGACCCAAGATGTTGCATCAGGCAAACCGAGGCTTAAACTGGAATTTTGCTTCAGGTGATCTTGGACAGGCGGTGAGCATCGTTATCACCAAAACCCACTGACCGAAGTTTTTTTCACTAGTCACTGGTGAAAGCCACTAATATGGTTGCAACAGTGCTCACCATCACGTACACATGTAAGGGCACAAGTGGTGTGTTCAGTGAAGGGACTGAGCTCCACGTTGCAAAGCATGTGAAAGAAATAGAGATAAATGGAGGGAGACTGGAAAGACTGAATGAACCGAAAGGGGTCCTCATATCAATATATTTAAAATTATTGAATGTTTTAATATAGTGGTTGCAGAATGATGGTTGGTTCTAGTGACGATGCTTATAAATAGAGATCTTAAATAAATGACAGTCGCCAAGAAAACTCGCAGGGAATTCAGGAATACTTATTTCCCCGGAGAAAGCTGAGAATGTGGGAGTCACTACCACAGGGGGTGCTGTGGTTTATACTTTAGCTCTGGGACAGAAATAGGCGGACAGCCTATAATGTTACGATTTGAATGGAAAGGCTGCCCATTGCTCAATGTGAAGTATTATTGGGTTGAGTCATAAAACAATATAGTCTGGTTTTAATCAACGTGGGAGCGGAGCTGTTAACGGGGCATTATGCTAGTAAAGTGGGCTTTCGGATGGTGGTCTAGATTTTCAGGAGTGTCTGCCTCACGGGAAGTGAGGGAGGGGAATTAAGGCACCATATCAACCTGCCGCCCCTCTCTCGAGGTAAAGCTGGTGCCGTTTGGCCTCACCCCGTTTTCCCATTCCCCCTAAAGTATGAAGGGTAAACTCCCCAGCCCCCGTCCCCCAGCCCAGCAGGATGCCCCTGACCAAGAACTCCCTTGCTCTCGGTGCAACATAATCAATTATTGAACAAGTGCCTCTTCGTTGGTAATGTTTTATGAGGCAGTGGCTTCATCACCGTTAGCAATAGACCGTGTGTCATGCTAAACTGCTGTTTCTTTTCTTGGTTCAGATTTGTCTACAGCGGAACATCGTCAGAATCCACTGACCAGCCAGTTTGAGTTTCACCAAAATACCTGATCTCTCCCCACGAGGACATTGCTCCCAATTCTGTGCGACACAATCAATTTGATTATGATGGTGCCTCCTGCCCAGGCCATCTTCAGCCAGTTTATCAAATGGAGCAATAACTCCTCATGTGGGGGCTTTGTTTTTATTCATTCATCGGATGGAGGCCTCGCTTGCTGGAGGGAAATGTATTGCCCATCCCTAGTTGCCCTTGTGGAGTTGGTGGTGAGCTGCATTTTGAACGGTTGTGGTCTCTGTGGTATAACTACACCCACAGTGTTTTTAGGAGTTGGTGTGTGGAGGTGATTGTCGTACCAAAGGATACTGATCCAGCAAAGGTTAAGTAACACTGATGTCTTTCCAAGTTGAGATGGTCTGTGGCTTGGCGAGGGGATTGAAGATTGTCTTGTTTGCATTTATCTGCTGACCTTGACCTTCGAGAGGGCAGTGGCCATGAGCTTGGAAGGTGCAGTCGAAGGGATCCTGGTGATTTGATGCAGAGTATCTAATAGATGGTAAAAACTGCTGCTGCTGTGCATCGGTAGTGGAGGGATTGAATGATTGATTTGGCGTGATAATCAAGCAGGCTGCTTGTCCTGGATGGTGACGAGTTTGTGGAGTTGCGTTCATCCTTGAAAGTGGAGAGTATTCCGACAAACTGCTGACTTGTGCGTTATAGGTTGTTGACAGCCTTTGGGTAGCCAGGAAGTGCATCACTCCCCAGGCGATTCTTAGCATCTGACCTGCTTTTGTATCCACAGTACGTATGCTAGTGGGAGGCAGGGCGGGGGTGGGGGGGGGGGGGGGTTTGGGGGCGGGGCTGGGGCTGGGATGGCGGGGGTGCATAAAGTGATGGCGATGCCATTGATGGTCAAGGGGCAATGATTAGTTTGTCTCTCGCTGAATATCGTCATTGCCTGGCACTTATATGGCGTGAATGTTACTTTCAACAATTCAGTGACAGGCTGGATATTTTCCAGTGCCACTATTCATTTGTCCTGACACGGTGTTTCTCCCCTTCAACCATCCCACCCACAGCCCACGGCCCACTACCTTCCTCCACGGAGGATGAGGCGAGCTCTGCTATTCCCAAATAGTTCGGCAGGAATGTAATACCCAACCTGGCGGGAGGAGGCGCAACATCCCGAGCAGGTCGTGCTGCATTTGAACCTGGGCTGCTTCATTATCTGAGGAATCACAAAAGCTCTGAACATTGTGGAATCATCAGTGAACATCCCCACTTCTCACCATATGATGGATGGACACACATTGATGAAGCAACTGATGCTGTTTGGCACTCGGGAATTACCCTGAGGAAATCCTGCAGTGTGCCATCTTCCTTTGCTCCTAAGGCAAGTTTCCATTTGACACCAATTTTGCTCCGGCTCCTTGATGCCACACTCGGTCAAATGCTGCATTTATGGTAAAGGCACTCATTCTCACCTCACTGCTGGAAATAGTTTTTTTGTCCAAGTTGTTCATACTTTGATTTATAATTATTAACCTAAAACCTCTAAGCGTTATATTTAATTCAGTATGACTTGTGGCTATTGTGGAAGTACACACCAGGCCTGACAGAGACCATGGAGAAATAAGGAGTTTCCGTGCAGTGCTGGTAATGGTAAAATATCTGAATGTCAGCTCTATGGAGCCTGCAATCACACAAATATTCTGTTGATCTCACGTAAGAAAAAAGGCCAGGAGATGTAACATGTCCGAGTCAACCCTCCACCAAAATCTTTTCATCAAGATGTTGAGCTGATTGCTCAGGACATTTATAAAATCATACTTTGTTTTATTTCGGGGGGTTCTTATCATGCTGAGAGGCTGCTCAGGAGAACAGATTTTTAAACCATCACTCTGCCAACATCCCTGTCTTACCACGCTCCCCTCCTGCACTCAGACAACTTTAGCTCTTCTCCCCTATGTCACACCAGCTTATCCTCAACCAGTCACTCCATTGCAACTCGTCATCCAAAACTCCCATGGCACACCTGCACCCCTTAACGCTCATTTTCACCCCATCAGCACTAATATGCCCATTCTCCAATGATGTCTCACCATACACAATTTTTCCCCCAATCAACCCTGCTACTCTTGTTTCCACTCCGTTATTCCTAGGCTCCCTGCCATCATGCGCGGATATCCCCATCAACCCATACCTTCATTCGTGAAACTTTCTGCCTCAATAGACTCAGCTCCCCACATCAACACTCGCTGCGCCATCACCTCTCGCTCCCCCATCATTGCTGCTTACCAGATAACCTCTGACTTCGTCCTCAAACCGTCTTTTCTTCCCTAAAAACTTACATTTAATTCGTCCTGCCTTCAAGCGTATCATCAACCATCTGATGAATAAGGTGAAATGATTCTTAAATTTCTAGTAATTCCTGACACAAACTTCTAAGTTTGGTATTGTTAATTTCTATTCCGCTCAGCTAACACAGTGACGATTGTGTCACATTTGCAGAAGGTGTATTCTCGCCAAATGTGACACTCGGCAATTGGTGACTATGACAGTGGCAAACCTGCTTTCCTCAGCCTGATATTTCGACACTTTCTGAAGGCTTTCTAAAAAGAATTTTGTTTCTTGAACTCCACCCCCGTGTTTAATGCCAACACTATCAGTAACTGACTGTTCTGCCTGGCTCACAGTCACTCACACTATTGAAAGTTCTGTAGCTATTTGTTGCCAAAATCAGATATGTAAACATTTTACGGGAGCAACAGCGGCTGAACATCGTGTAATAGTGACTTTGTTGGACTGTTTAAGGAACATTTCTTGATATTTATTGTTACACAATGAGTATTGGCTGACGATAAAAACCCGCTCTCTTAAGTGACAATAAATGAACTGCATTCTTGGGCCTGGAGAATAATCAAGTTCTTCAACCACATTCCAACCCTGGAGAGGCCATTTGCCCTGTTTTTGCTGTTCAGTCGTTTCACTGTCAGGCACAGGTTACTGACCAGCAGAATCTGAAAGAGATTCCAGGCCATCAGAAAGATTGAAAATGTAAGGGAACCCAAAAATTTTTACTTCTATCCTCTCAACCAATTGCATGAAGTAATGGACAACGTTTACTGTTTTTTCTCTGTGGTGGCAGATGTTTGATGTTTTGTCCAGTTTTATGTATCTCGACAACTTTGTGCAAGTATTTGGCTACATTCTGCAGCTCCTGAATTGATGCACAATCATTTGCACTTACATTGTGGTTCAGAAAATGTTGCAATTGCACTTGAAGAATGTGCTGGAATATGATTAAAGTAACTGAAACATTGTTCGTGGGCAGCATTGTCGAATGCTCTTTCATCTTTTCAGCGTGTGGAAGGGCTTGCCAGCAAGGCAAGAGAGGAATAGTGGGCTAGTCGCAAATAGTAACATTGCCCGTTGAACAATTGGCATTTACAAAATGAAGGTATCTCGCTCTAATTAGACATGATAGTCTCCAGAATAACAGCACTCCCATTGGGCAATCGACTGGTCCAATTTCCTTGTCCTTCACACAACTGTTCTACAAGCTGCCCTGCCAGCAGCATCACCCAAACAACCCATCACACCCATCCCCATCTACAGCCCCAAATGCATTTGGCCATTCCACATGTCCTTTATAAAACATTCCACAATTGTCCCTTGCAGATGTTGCACTTAATTTGGGGAGTGATGAGGTGAGTTACTTACCACAGTGCTCCCACATCCCGGCCTGTACTTGTAGCAAAACTAGCAATCGCTTTACTGATGAACATGAACGATAAATGTCACAGTGATTTTGCAGAAAGGGTCTTAGTCATCTTTCAATCTCCCCACGAGCCTGCACGCATCTGGCCTCAAACATATTTCCTATTTTACCCGTCATTGCCTTCTCTCTCAGCTGCTTTCCTGGTTTCCTCTTCAAGAGTTTTATAATGTTCACCTGAACCACCCCATCCCATAGCGAGTTCCACATTCTCAGGAATCTCTGGACATGAGGTCTCTTCTGAATTCCCCATTGGATAATTTTCTGATTGTCGTACATTGATGACCATTTAGTTGCGTCCCTCCGCACAAGAAGAAACATTTTCCCTGTATCCAATCTCTCAAAATGCCTGCATTTTAAACACTTCTATTGTGCCATCGCGGAGACTTGTCTTTTCCAAAGAGAAGAACCACAGTTTGAATACTCCACTTGATATTTAAACCCGCACATTCCTGGCATTATCCTTATCAATCCCCTCAGCACTAGTGCTTCTATATCGCTTTTATAACAATGCATGTTGACCATGTGCGCAATTGTCTAAGATTGGTCAACCAATGTTTTAATCAGGCTCAGCATATCTGTCCGACCTTTCAATTCTATCGCCTAAGGCATGAAGCCAAGTGTTTGGTTTGGAATTTTTTAATGTCCTTTTAACATAAGGGTCAGCTTGCACTGATTGATGTATTTTTACTGCCAAATCGCTTTGTACCTCTTCCCCTTCGAGAGGAAAGATGAAAGAAGAGCCTCGTTTCCTTGTGTCACTGCGAACAGTTCTGGACAGCAGGCACATTTAAGGGTATATGGCTTGAACCGGAGGCCACTATCGTCAGTAGTGATAGGGGTTTTGGGTGGTGGCAGTGCGGCATGGGACAAGGAACACATGTGCAAGCCAATTCCGTTTTCTGTTGAGGCGGGCTTCATGACCATCTGATGTAGCCGCTGTAGAAGCCTGAACTGAAGCGCCAGTTGAGCCCTCATTTAGTGTCTGGCGACATCTTTTTGAAATGGATTTAATCAAAATCTTCAAAGTGACATCACCTAAAATTAGCGAGCGTCCGTGCTGCCTGGTGATATCAAATGCCTTATACAATTGTAATAGATGATATTAGTGGGAGACTGGGTAAGACCACAATAACTAAAATGCTATTATTTGTTGTTTCTTTAAAAGGCATGAATCTGAAGTGATGGGTTTACATTTGGAGAGTGTTTTAATGGTTATGGGATAAAATTGTGGTAATGGTGTTCAGCACACATCAGACAGCTGTCAGTTGAACAGAAGGACATGCTTGAAGTGCGAAATAGATTCCTCCTGTTCCAATCAATACCGATCTACGGTGGCTGCTGTGAAATATGCTCACCTCCATTATGATCAGTTCTAATAAAGAGTATCTGTGCTCGAGCTATCTCATCGTGACTCGGAGATGCCCAAGAGAAGATGTGGGAAGCTTTGTTCTCGGTACTTGAATTTCCAGTGCACTAACAGCACCGATATTCTTTATTGGATCTGAACAGATATTATGTAGTTAATAATAACATGCAGGCAATGAAGATTGTCTCCACTTTGAGCTTGATAAAGAGACAGTCACACAAGCCGGGAACTTGTTAACCACCAGAGAGACCAATCTGTGTAATGAACTGGTGAAGGTTTCAATTAATTGTTAATGATTTATGAGGTAAGAGCCAATCTGCAGAGGAGACGGCCTTTTAGCCCATTGAGCATCTCCTGGATCTTTGAAATTGCTGCTGAATAATGCCCACTCGATCACTTCACTTTCCCCATTGCTCTGCTATCGCTCTTGTTTTCCGCTCAGTTACGTACACAACCACTCATTTGTGACGCAACATTGCACCTTCCTCCAATACCCTTTCAGGAGTCAACTTACAGGTCACATGGGCAGGTTGTGCAGAAATATTTTTCCCACATCTTCCATTGCGTAATCTGCCAATTGCCTTCAATGTGTTTCACCCGATCATCCAAAATCCCACTCTGTTTGCCACTATTGGAAGAAATGCAGATGTCTCCCTTGGGGCTGATATTGATCATTTGACTAGCCTCAGCAAAACAGATTACCTGGTTATTAACTGGCTGATGAGTTTCGCTGCTTGAAACATTAACAACAGTAACTCATTAGATGTTCAGAGCTCTGGGACAGCCCCACGGCAGCAATGGTCTTCAGAGATTTACCCATTTCACATGTTTATTTTCTGCATTTCCCCTCATCTCCCTCTCTCTCTCCCTCTCTTTCTGTCTCTCTCTTTCGCTGTTCTTTTCTCTCCCTTTCCCCTTCTAGCTCAGTCTCTCTTCCTCTCTACTTGCTCTATCTCTCCCACTCTCTCGCTCTGCATCTCCTTCCCTGTGCTCTCACGCTCTTCCTTTATTCACTATCTAGCTCTCTTTTATTCGATGATTCTCTTTTGCTCCGTCTCGCTCTGTTCGTGCTCCACCATTTGTTTTTGCTATTCTTGTTCCATCTTATCCTCTATCTTCCTTCCACGCTTCATCTCATTGTCCCTCTTCCTCTTTCTTTTACTGTGCTACTTACATGTAGTCGTTCACTGAGCGGAATAAATATACAAAGATAAATATACAAACTCAAATATGTGATCATTTTAACGAGGCTATGGTCGTTCTGGCATTCAGGGGTCATGGGTGACGCTGGATCGCCCATTATATTTTATTGTCCATCCCTATTTACCCATGAGAACCTGTTAGTCAGCCATCTTCCTGAACACTGAAATCCACATTATTTAGGTGCAACGACAGTGCTGTTGAGGAATTTGCAGTCAGGTGACTGTATAACTTCCCTGGTGGAATTCCCTGGCTCTGTGTTCAGCATCAGAAACTGTTTTCGTCATCGGGTCACTTTCTCTGTCACTAGGCCCAGTGAGTTATTCACAATTTAATGAGTTCACGCAGAAATACAGCCTCCTCCACTTCTCTAGCCCCTATGGATACTCCCAAACTCCACCAAACCTCACGCAAAGACCCCAATTTTCTCCCCCACGCTGGTGCCTCTTTTCTTTCCGAAACTGTTCCCCATTTCTTTTCGAACACGCACCTCTATTCATTCCCTCTTCCCAGACCCTTAACAGAAATGATCTCACACGTCCTACAGGTTACATGGGCTAGGTGGCCGAATGGCCTGTTGTGCCGAAATCAATACGAATTACCTATTTCAATGTACCACAGTGTGGGCATTAGCTGGAGACTAAAGTGAACTCATTTTTACAGGAGAGGATAAAATGTTAAAGGAATCAGGAATGCAACGTTTCTACAAGGATTTGCATGATGGGCAGGTGAGTTTTGGTGACCATGGATATTTGGAGCACCTTGCCAATCTGTTTAATATTTGCTTGTAACACGGATCTGACTAGTTTAGTCAGTTGCCATCCTGTCTGACTGTATTGAACAAGGTGCTAAGATTTCGAATTAATGAATCATCCCAGTATAGAATCCAGCTGCTCACTGCCTGTGTGAGTGGTCGCCCACTCCTGAGTCTCCTAACTTCGCTTGTTGCAAATCTATAAACACGCCGGGCTGTTGCTCTGATAACTTTGACCAATGGATGACAGGAGGCTCAGATACAGGTAACGATCATTTATTCGAGCAATTGCAAGGAGCGAACCATCTCAAGGCATCATGAGATACCACACGCACAAACTACAAGCACGCAGCATATTTATTATATTACTGATCCCGTAAAATAACATTATTGAAATCCCCTCCTTGGCGGAATTTATGTTATATCATAGACGCACTTTCACCCCAGCAGAGGCGTCACCCCCTATCCTGGCTGGGACCAACTGCCCTTCCCTAATCACTGGAAAAGAGCACTTAATCTATGTTGTTGTCATCCTCTGTCTCCAATCAGGCTCTCAAGGCCATTCTGTTGTTTGCAGGCGCTAAGGCTGTGCAAGGTTCAGCTGGTAACTTTAACTATTAATGTGCTTGATAGCACTGGCTGCATGGAGATTTTAAGTCATTCATTCAGTTTTAATACATTCTTGTTGAATTTCTCCTTAAGCCGCCGCTCCCCACTCGCCCCCCCCCCCCCCCCCCCCCCCCCCACTTGGATCTTCGCCTAGCCCAGATTATCCACATTTAATTGTACAGTCCGTCTCTTTATGTACCGCCACCCATTGATACTGGCCTGTAACCTCGCTTTGAATCTAAAACGGCAATGGTCAGATCGGCTGTATCATCTGGCCCTTCACTTGAGGCGCTAATTTTCCTTTGGTCTTTTATGATTTTTAGTAACCCTTTGCTCATCTTTAAAATGTTCCCAATCTTACATCTTGTCACAGACCCTTGCCATTTGGTATGCCTTAGTTTTGGAATTTGTGTCACCTTTAACCTCCTAGCTTATCCTTGGATGATTGTTCTCCCTCTTACCATCTTTCTTCCTCATTGGTAAGATTGTTCACTTTATTTTTGCGATTGTCACGAGGCATTTTTGATAATGGTATTTAGACACATTTATGTGACTGAATGTGTTGTCCAGGTCGATTATCAGTTTACATATTTGATGCAGCAAAGAGCTGGTGGTTTTATGCCAGGTAGAGGGAAAATGTAACCTGGTAAATCAATTTTGACTTATTTTCCCATCTTTTTCTCTTGCCGGTAAATTAGTGATGCTTTTGTTCCTGTCGCAAGGAAAGTGTTCTCCTTCAAATTTTATTATTGGCTACATGAAGCGAATGGCTTCGACTGGGTTCCAGGAAGTCATATCCGATCCGATGTTATGGGGGAATTGTTAGATGAATATCGCAGTTTTATTGGTGTGCAATACTCGCATCTCGCATGTGTAAATTCATTGTGTTTCTATGTTTCTTTTTCATTCACAATCACCCCTTTCGGCTTCACTGTTGCCTTTATCAATGATCCGACAGTGGATATTGGTTGCAAGAAGCACTTGTATTTCAGCCCTTCAATTTCACATCTTCTTATCTATTCATCCATCCATCTATGTAACTAAAACAAAAACTAAAATACCTGGAAAACAAACAGCAGGTCTGGGAGTATATGTGAAGAGGAACACAGTTAACGTTACGAGTTCCTTTGATAGAAATCACTGGCTTCTATCCACCTCTAAATGTCCCACCCCCTCCCTTAAACCAGCTTATGTTTCACCTCTTTTCTAGTTTTCCTTACTTCTGTGGAAGAGTCATACAAGCTCGAAAAGTTAACTGTTTTTCACTCCGCAGATGCACTACGGCCTGCTGAGTTTTTCCAGGGAATGTTGTTTTGGATTTCCGGCATCCACAGTACTTTGTTTTTTTTATCTATCTATCTATCTATCTATCTATCTATCTATCTATCTATCTATCTATCTATCTATCTATCTATCTATCTATCGATCTATCGATCTATATTTCCATCTACCTATCTTTCATTCCATCTCGCTTGCTCATTCTCTTGTTCTTTCATTCGCTTGCTCCATTTCTCACACGCACTGTCTAGTACTCTCTGTCACGTACAACTCTCTCTTCAAATCAATCTATCCATTTGAATGCGTGTCTATCTGTGCACCTCTGTGTCTGTCTATCTGTCTGTCGGTCTGTCTGTCTAATCATCTTGATGATTAATTTTCCCAGCCCTTCGACATGTGAGTGCACTGCTAAAAAAAGTGTCAGTGTGATATCACGTGTAAGATTAGATCAGGTCTATACTTGGACAATCGATTGCCAAATTCTACATAAAATGTCCGTTCAGCCGAAATAAATTATCTTTGCCTGTGATTCCTTGTCCTTAATGCGCTTCACTCTGTTCTCCACAAATGCTGAAATTATTGGATGATTCCTCCATTTTGTTATGCCGAATGTTTGTTATTTTGTTCATAATCGTGTTTTCAAACGTATTGTTTCATGTGGCGGGGATATGGTTAGATGGGCCACAAGTTATTGCGCGATCCAATTTGCCATTGAAAATAAGGAGATGCCCTACCTTCCTGAAATTGTATATTTCTACTGATTGACGTCAGTAGCATTCCCTCAGTAACTAGAATGATGTCCTTCCGGCTCAGTGTGATTTCAGTTGATGCAGGAGTCCAATTCTGGACCTACATGTTTATCCACGATTGGAGAGGTTTTCAGCACTCACGAGTGGAAATCAAAGGCCCACGTTGGTTCACTTTTACTTGCTCTGCCTCGGCCTTTCCACCACTCTTTTGAGTCGCTGAGTCTCGAAGCAGTTTTCGATTTGATGGACCGCATTGTGCCAGGCCGAAAGTCCAGCATCATTCTCCTCGTGCTCCCTGGTGTTAAAGCCCCCGTGCTTTCGGACACCTGGAGAGTAGCCTTGCACCTTTCTCTTTGGCCACCCTTTCAACGAGAAATGCTTAGCAGCAGAGGCAGGTATGGAAAGGCACCTCTTTACCGAAACATGTACCCGACGTCCACCATATATCTGCGGCATTTGTGCACGACTTTGACTGGGGTCCAACACAGCCTTTCCCCGGTCCTCAATCCTCCATCCTGATAGGGCGTTTCGCCTGAAGAAGGGCTATGAACCCCATATTTTAGTAGCAGCATTCTGGTGCACCGGGTGTATGATGCATATGGTGCACACACAACACGTTGCTTTTAACAAGGTGGCCTCAGGACCCCATGTACTGGGATCCAGCTTGCAATCTCTGAGTTTGGCTTTGAGATTTCAGACATCCTGTAGTGGAGCTTCCCGTGCTGACTGAGTGTGGGTTTTGGTACGTTGGCATTATCCAGATAAACCACAAGACCTACCCAGGGAACCGTAGCTCTATTGAATATATTTTCAATGTCAGGAATGCTGCACTTTGCAAGATTATCGGTTTTGTGGATTTTGTCCTGCCAACAACCGTTGGAAATGGTTCACAGACAGTGAAGTTGGAAGTTATCGTAAGTCTTCTATGAGGCCGAAAAGTTGTTCAATTCTCCCACTGATAAAGAAGAGATATTTAAAAAAACTGCCTGGCAGGCCTTGATCTTCCATCTGAGGGAAAACCCATGTTTTCTTTGCCGAAATGAGTGAGTGAAGCCTGCCAAGTGCCGAACTTGTTTTTGTCAGGCTGTGGTAATTTGCCCATCCAGGTTGTGCCCTTGTAGTGCATGCTGCCAAGTTTGCAAAACTTGCGTACTGAACAGAGCAGTGCATTGTTCAAAGCGGCTGTGGTATCTTGGAACACATGACCAGCAATGGTTTGATACAGCATCTGTATCCTCAAATATATTGTCAATCGAAAACGTTCTGGGTTTGCAGCGAAGCGCTCAGCATGTACCTGAATGTCTCTGGATCCTGAGCTATGTGTGTGCATTGGTCCACGAATAAGACTTCCCTCTGTAGCTTTCCAATAACCTCTGTGCAAGGATTTAATTTTGGCTCTTTGAAAAGGCTGCCTGTGGTCCTGAAATGCATGTGTAATCCTGAACAAGCTCCTTGAGCGCATGCTTGGAGAATGACCAACACATATATGAGAAGCAGTGCTAGAGCCATTAAGCAGCCTTTATTGGCACCGCAAGTAAACAAGAAATAGTTTCACACAGACAAACCATTTTGCATCGCTCTGATTATGACGCCATCACACCAGTGCGAATGACACTGATCATCTGTTCAGGGCTGTCGCATATTCAAGGCTGAGTTGGATAGCTTATTGACCATCAGGGAGACTAGGGTCATGAGGATATAAGTGTGTGTTGTGAAAGAGTTGGCAGAGGCGGCCGGTGTACGGCGCTGGTTGGGGGAGCGCAGGCAGGATGGGGGGCTGAGCTTTTGATAAGATAAACCATGAGCCTTCCGATTTGCAGAACAGTCTGAAGGGGCCGAATGACCTACTGAACTTAACTATTCTGTTTTTGGTGCTTCATTTAAATGCAGCCCACACCAAAGTCGGAGGTGCCGTCGATTCGGATTCAACATAATCAGTGCATCCATCTGCTAATGATTGTCTGCAGAAGAAATTTGAGAGCCAAGAGTTAAATGTTAAGCGTGGAACACCCTCCCTGCGATGTACTCTCGATATCCCATTATTTTATTCAGTTCAAGCATCACTCTGGATGGAGTATGTGAGTGGGTGAGCAGGAGGATTGCAGCCTGGTGAATCGTTACTGAGGCTGGATGGGGTTGGATTGTCCTGAACGCATTATTTTGAAATATTTCAGTTGACAAAACAAAAGCCTTCTCCATACACTTTCTATTGCACATCAGGTCACCACCAACACCAACCTTCCGGGTCCTACAGTTGCGTTTATAATTTCCAGGCAGAATGCTGCAAATTTCTGAGCAACGACAGAGAATGTAGGTCAAGTAACTGACGGAAATGTCATTTCCAGAGAAATCCCCGGAAATATCGGGGCAGCACATGAGTCCCCTCTGGAAGATTAAATGACAAAGACATATATCAGACATGTGCCCTGTTGTAACATAGAATGTGTCCCGAAACAAAAAACAGTGGTGAACATCTGAAATTTCCCCACTACTTCCCCTGGCAGTTCAGGCCGATTGAGTTTCCTCGAATCATTTTGAACTAAATTAGTAATCATTTTAAACCTAACATCACTCTGCGTGTCAAGCATTTGCTGCCGTGCCTATCCACTATGGGATCTACCCTTTGCTCGGTAAAATATAGCCCCTTCAATTGTATTGACCACACACATCATTGCGATGTTCGGCGTTTCAATTCGAAACGGTTCCTTTCAGAAGGAGAATGACTAACGTAACCTGTTTGTTCAATGATTGAAACTAATTAATTTCTTTAGTGGACATGAATGCGCCCATGGGGATATATCTGTTGTCTACATAACAGCTTCTCTGAATATCACATTTCATGTTTTCCAACTGGCTCGGTGTGTCTGTTTCAGCAGGAGTTAGCGCTTCTCAGCGAAGATATAATTTGGTGTGCTTCATGAGATACAGACCACTTACAAACCCATTCTCGAAGCTCTCGTTTTCCAATGTACGTTTCTTAACATGCTCTCGGACTAACAATGTAAATTTTTGTCTTTCTTTACTTTCATGGATGAGCGCAACGTGGGCAGGGCCAGCATTTATTGCCCATCTCTAATTCCACTTGTGAAGTGGGTGGTTGGCTGCGGCGGTCTTTGTGGTGTAGTTACATCCACAGTATTATTCGGGGGGATCCATTAACTTGACCCAGAGACAGTGAAGCAATGGCAATATCTTTCCAAACCAGGGCGATGAGTGGCTTGGAGAGGGACGATCAGCGAGCGTCGTTCCCATGTTCAGGTTGCCTTTGCCTTTCTAGATCGTAATGGCCGTGGGTTTGATTAGTTAACTAAAGGGCTTCATGTTCGCCAAATGTAACAGCTTTTCCCTGTTCACTGCTACGAATGCTTTCGTGCCAGTTTTACCCTGTTACTCAAGATTAATTAATGTGGCATCTCCTTCCGAATCTCCTGCGATTTTAACATGTTTCTCTTATTTTCCGGAACTGAGTTTAATGGAGAAGGAGATTTCTACGTTTCAGCTCAGACATTCATTCCATATTCTGCATCCATCTTTGCAGGAAAGACATCTCCTCATAAAGTTGGGAGAACTGATACTTCAACAGATAGAAGCCATTTACTATTCTATTCTCGCGGCTAATGGTGTTCCTGGTAAGCGCCTAAATACAATCTTTACACGTGTAAATGGATGTTGAAGTTCTTCTCAAATGCCGGTTCCAATAACATGGAATCGTTTCTTTACTGCAGCGATATATCTTTAAACATAATGATAACAGATTTCTTCCTGCTGCTGTATTTTATACTCGGTGGTATCCACTGCTGATAACTTATTATTGCTTTATGGAATCTTATGTCACAGGTGGGCTCTGCAATAATTATCATCATCAAATACAAACCGAATTTCAACTTGTAGAAAACACAATTTCCGAAAATCTGTGCAGGGGAAAATTTGCATTCTGCAAAATTCTGCTTGAAATATTTGAACCTTTTGTTCATGGTTTTCATCAGTTTTCCAATACTGAGAGGAACGGAATCCCTGAAAAAACACATGCTTATTACCACAACGATGCTTTTACAAATCTGTATGCAGAGAGGTTATCTGGAAGTCTGGATGAAACACATTATTGTGTGTGCTGAATACATTCCGATTGTCTACTGAAATACATTCATTTCTACAGCCTCATTTACTAACCACCTTAATAAATTCAAATGAATTGTAGTCACTTAAGTAACGTAAATGGTGACAGGCAATTTTTGGTCGGGAAGCTTCCACAAGTAGCAAGTTGACAATGACCAGATGATCCTTTTCTGTGCTTTAGCAGAGGTTTAAATAGAGGTCATGACGCAAGGGGCTAAGACAATGTTGTTCAGCGAAATAGTGGCATGGATCCTTTGATGTTTACCCTGTGAATCGAATTGACATATGTTCTGAAAGTTATTACATCCAATAGTGCAGAACTACTTCACTACGGCAATGGAGAATTAGCCGAGAATTTTGTTCTCCAGAACTGACGCCAAGACGTAAGTAGTCAAACATCTATCTCAGCAAGCGGATTGGTAACTGAGACATAAGCGGTCTGATTTTGGCAGACCTGCGCTCCCCGCGTAGATATCTGGTTCTCATTATTCTGTTCATTTCAATTTCTAGCCCTGCACTTCCTGCTGTTGAAAACTCTGCTTCCAAATCTAACTGATTTAAATTGAGAATCGGAGTGGAGTGATACTAAGCATTGTCGAACTGCCCTGTGGCTTTGGGAAACTCACATTGTCACGTTACATGGTGGCCCTGACAGAGGTCCAGAGGAACATAGGAAATACGAGTAGAAGTCGACCATTTGGCAGCACGAGGGTGCTCCACTGCTCAAGTATATCATGGCTGAAATTATGCCTCCACTACATTCAATGCACTATCTCATATCATTGGGTGCATTTAATTTTTAGATTTCGGTACATCAGCACTTTCAACACACTCAATGACTGCCCATCTGCCGAGGTTGCTGTACATAATTTCTAACATTTAACCCTCCCTGATTGATGAAATTCTTCCTCATCTCAGTTCCAAATGCAGACCTCTTATTCTGATATTGCTTTTCCTGGTTTTCGACACACTCGCCAGGGGAAACATCCATTAAAGATCTGCACCACTGCAACTTTTAAGAATGGTGAATGCTTCATTTGAGATCACATATTATTGGTAAATCTCCAGAAAGCAGAGGATGAGTGTCATCAATGTCTCCACATAAGATAACACCACTTAAATACCAGTATCCAAGATGTATTCTGTTCAACATTCCTTGTCGCAGAGCTAAAACAACACCTGATGAAATCTACACCAAAGGAGCAAAGTAGAATGTTTGACAGCGCCACAAACATCACCATAAATAATCGACATGAAAGTTACAAATTTGGGTATACGCTGGGCTTGGGGTTACAAATTATGGTTGTGCACAAATCAGCTCCAGCTGATGGTCCACAATGCCTCCGGAATGGGGATGTGTTAGTTCTTGATCGAGGTGAAACCTACCCCAATTAGCACAATGTTTGTCTCACAAAATACGAAGGAGGGAAGCCACAATATGAAGGCAGAATTCGTCTGCACGAGGACCATTCCCTGGTCAATCCTATCAAGCATTTAATGGACAGATGGACATTCAGTGGGTAGGTTGGGGGAGCGAATTCAATAAGGTTTTTGCACCTGGTTCTTTCCCTGACCACCTGCCAAAGACCCAGTCTAGCACTTATCTTCATGACTCTGTCCGTCCAGCCATTGGTGAAGCTACCGATCCTCTCTTGCTCACAGACATCGAGGTCCCCGACGTAAAACACTTATTTTTCTTGTCACTCCTCAAAACGTCGGCCATTAATGATCATTGATTCATCCGCTGAGGGGAATGGTAGGTGCTCACCAGGAGAGGACATTCATTGCCCAAGTATTACGTGATGTCGTGAGATTTCATTTAAGTACCACGTGCTCTGAAATGGTGCACACTGAAAGTGTAGCAAAATGGTGTTTAGGAAAGCAGTAATGCAATTGAGCGATGCTGAGAAATTGGATGGTTGATTCAACTTTTACATAAGATTATTTCACTCAGATATTTGCTGATGATTGATCAGAACTTTAAAAGCATTAAGAGGAATTATTCAGATAGGGAAAAACAGCTTGAATCATTAAGTTTATGGAATATTTGCAAATCAAGCAGTCTGCTTTGTCCAGGATTAAGTCAATATCCTTGAACTCTGTTGGAGCGTAAATCATCTGGACAGGTGTAGCATTTCCCATCACACTCCTGATTTGTATATATTAGATAGAGGAAAGGTTTGGTAGAGTCAGGCGGTGCATTGCTCACAACAGTATGCACAGATTCTGACCAGCCCTTCTAGTCACAGTTTTTTGTCAATGGTTTTTCCAAGGATGTTGAAAATGGGGCCTGAAGTCTCTACATCAGCCATTTCCTTCAGTCATTCCTTCAATTCAAGTGCTGAGAATCACTTTGTATAAAGACTGGCATCTGGGATGCTTGTCATCCATAGGAGGAGCTCGGGATGGCTCATCCACCCGTCACTTCAGAGTGAATGTGGCTGAAAATTCTAGAGCCATGTATATGCACGGGTGCGCTGTGCTCCACAGTCATTGCCGAAGGGGATATTGGTGGAAGCAGTCCAAAAGTGAGATGCAGAACTTTCCACGATCATTCAAGTCTTGTGTGACAGGACTTCAGAGCTGAGCTATCGTTACTTGCTAGGAAGATGAAGGAGCCCTGTCTTTCTCATGTTAAATATGCTCGTTTGCCTGCAAGTAGCCCTGTCTTACAATTCACCAGGTTAAGCCTTGTAGTTAGGTATGATCGCTGCTGCTATGGACATATGACAGCTGCTGGCAAAGTTCCCTCGTTTGTGCATTTGACCTCAAAAGCCTGGAAGGACAAGAGCAGAAGAGGAATGGGAACCCTCTTAATTACAAAATCCTTTCCAAATCACACACCAAGCTGACTTGGAGATACATCACCGTTCCCTGACTGTCACTGGGTCTAAAACCTGGAAATCCATCTCTCGTAGCATTGTGTCTGCAACTGCTTCACATGGACTGCAACATTAGAAAACTTTACTTTCAAGGGGAATTCGTGAAAACGGAAGTAAAAGTGCTAATCTTATCAATATACCCAAAGAAAATAAAATGTTGAATGATGACGATTCTATGACGATTGATGGCCTTTTTGTATGGAAATGACGGCCCTGTCTGCTCCTTTTGTTCCAACTCAACAAAGATAATCTACAAAATGAATGTTTAAATACAAATTATTTCGGAGTACAATGGCCCCTGAGAACGTATATTTTGAATTCAGTCCTCAATATTAAATCTTTAACCAGAAGGATTGCCTGGAAATTTCGTCCACACATCGCCCCTTCGCGCCCTAAGCACCAAAATCCCCACTCCCCAACAACTACACCCCACAAAAATGACGAATCCGCATGAAGAACAATGACTTGCATCGTGTACAATGATGTCACGTACAAGAATCTCCTAGATGCAGCTGGAGAACGGGCGAGCCCACCTTTTCCAAGTTAGTAATTAGCAAGTTATTGAGTTTGTGTATGACACAATCGTATGTTTTCTTGATTCGTGCTTTGCACTTACTGTGGCCCAGACGAGAGAGAGAAAAATGTTTCTGGGCAGCTACCATCACGAGAATCGCGCGGAAGAAAGGTTCTGCCTCCGGGACCATGATAAAATGTGGCAAAAGATTGTTCTGGAGAAGGTGGCAGCTCCTTCATGTTTGCTTTCCACATTTTTATTTCTTGTCTGAGATTTCACGGAAATTTATTTTTTAAAAATCAGTTCCTGAGAGCAGGTGATCTTGAGCTTGCAGCCATACCGACTTGTTGTTTACAGCATTACACTCTGCCGCATGCTGTTCAGGCTTTCACTGCCGATTGGATGCGGACCCCACCTGGCATCACTCAATGCCTCCTCCAAGTGGGAATTTAATGAATTGTGGAGCGGGAGATGGTCTAAGGGAGGGTGAGTCGGAAAGGACTAATTTTCCATTTCTCCAACCTCACGCTGCCGAAAAACATAAAATCCAGACCGCTCTCTACTTACTGTAATGTTTCTTTATGATCTTAAATCACGATTAGCGGTTTGAAAATGCGCCGGAGGATTTGTGTCACTTCTCTAGTGTAACTGTTGCTGTCGAGCCTGCAGCAATGTGCCATAACCACACACACACTTCAGTGGATCACATTCGGAGTAGCGTTCGCCACAACATTCACAAATTCACTGAAATGAATTAGCCCTTAAGGATCTGTTTTGCGTGCAAAATATGCCATAGAAAATTGTTGTTTTGTTCTTAAATTGCGAATAGAACATTGCTGTTAAAGTGATATGGATTTGGGACCGTGGAGGAAACTCCATTTCTCTGTCGTTCTTCAGACTCGGGTAACGAGTCTGCATTAACGACACCAAGTGGCACCTGAACCGAAGTGCACTGCACCTCCTCCAGGTTCCTTTTCCTAAACACCAAAGCAATAACAGGTCAGAAGCAGATTGCAGTTGCAGAGAACAATGGGTCATTCTGTAGCATATATACATGTTCATTTCTCTAATTTATTTATCAGGGAATAATGTTCATAATATATTTGATGTCTGTAATCTTAATTTGCTAGCTAAATAGTTGATAATGGATTGTATAGGTCACTATTTCTTCAGTTGATCATTGAATGGTCCATTCCTGAGGCATTTCAACGTTCAATTCGGAGGAAAATTCTGGAAATATACTGATAATTTATTGGATAATAGTTTTCATAATTAATTTGTTCAAACATTGGCTGCTTCATTATGTAACTGTTTAAATTACTGTATTTTTAAAGCTCTTTCCTTATTTACAGTGCTGGCCAGTGCAGTTTCAAGTGCTGATAATTTGACTAAGACTCTTTGCATAATTCACAATAGTGCACGGATATTATGTCTCTCTGTTTAAATGCACGTCTCTGGAGGAATATATATATATTCGGTTTGATCAAATAATAATAGGTATCGGAAAAATGAAGGTCAATTTTAATTTTTGACAATTATTTTAAGCTGCAATTGTTCCAAAATAGCTTTGATTAATAATGCTTCCACTTTTTCCAGTGAATCCTACATGGTCAACACAATCTTAAACTTTAATTTTTATCCATTGCCTGGCGTTTTCAATGCTGTTTGACAGCTCCATTGAGTCAATCAATGTTCACTTCTTGCATACGAGTTAGAGAACGGTGAATTGGAGGCTGTGTACTTAACGCAAATAGATTTTTTTTTGTTTGTGTGGTCAAAGCTTGCCAACTTGCAATCTGATCCAAAAATGTAAAGATACTGTTTACCTTTAGCCGACTAATTCGCTTTACTTCATTCAAAGTTCATCTGAATCATTAACCAACAACTTACTGAAATAATAGGATCCAAAATGTTACTTCACCACCCCGTTAACAGACGTTCAAGGCATTGTTTTTCACTAAGTTCAAGTTTGCGAAACCTCTACGTTCAGTCTGCACCATGATTCATAGCCATGAATCCAGTTGGTACTTGAAATAACTCACTATCTACTCATCCCATTGTTTTGAGAATGAGCATTTGACATTCCCTAATTTGTGCCTCCCGAATCTGACCGGAGATGTCAGTCGGAAAGCTATTCTGCACCATTGTCAGAGCCATGTCATCCTATCCTATAGCATCACCACAAGAACTGCAAACAATTTTCGCCATCGAGCCGATTACCTACTTTCGATAATAATTCAGGCTAGTGTTATTTACCTTGCATTAAAATGCAGGAATTAATTTAGTAAATGTGCGCATCAAGTTGTTACATATCTGGTCGCTACAAATTAGTTCAGTGAGATTCACTTAGAAAATCTATTCTTCAAAATTCAAATGGACCTTTACTAAGTAAACAACAGAACTCATAATGCAACCGTGATTACCTGAGGCTCACGTCAATTTAGCTTGACTTGTACAAATCATTTAAATGAATCAGTAATCTTTATAAATGTCTGAAGTTAATCTTCTGCATAATAATGCAACATTGAATAACTTCTTTAATTCCCTGAAAGTTTCCTGCATTTTGAAAAAAAAGAGATATGCATTTTAACAAATAAGGCTAAGATTCATGGGTTTTATGAGCCTGCCCAATCTGAAATGAATTCAAACATGGGTCTGTTAGGAGTTAGGTCTTTATCGTCAGGTAATTGGCAATTTGTAATTTCAGTTTTCTGAATATCTATTGGCCTAAATAGCCAAGTGGTTATGGTACTGGCTTTGTAACCCCAAGATCAAGAGTTCAAATCTCACAATGGCAAATTATGAAACAATATAACTTCATCTGAAACAGTTGGAAATGGGTTTGTACTCGAAAGAGTTATCAAATCAACGTGCCCATCATGGTCAATCATTATCCTGATCTACTGCACTGGGCTTCCAGCAAAAAACAATTTTCAGCTTCGCATTTCAAATCACTTTGCACAGGTGTTGTGCATGAGATGCAAGCGACTCTCTTCTGCCCTCTCGGCAACAAAGTGGTTTGTTTTGCAGCCGATCAATTAATGGCAACTCTGTCCTGCCTACTGGGAAGCAAAACGTTAGTTATGTCCTCACTAGAATAACATCTTCAAATTGCTCATTCACTATGCTTTGCATTAAATGTGCCACTATGGCCAATAAATATTGCTCACTCAATCTGATAGCAAAGGCACCGTTCCCAGTCAGCCATTACACTGCCCTCTTGAACAGCACTGCCTACACCCATTCTACATAGCAATGTTGTTTCAATCGTTCTGCAATGAAATAGCGATTCATTCACCTGAAATATTTCTGCACAATGCTTAGCCAGCATATCAATCTCAGATTACTCAGTCTAACTTAAAGCACATGACTGATCAGATCTCATCCCCGAAAAAAACTTCTCCCTGGGAACCTGCATAAAATACGTCACCTAGAACTGATTGCCATTGTACCGCCACTGTGATAACTCCTGTGTAAACTTGCATTCGGCCTCATCTATGCTGGTCTTTTATGTAGCTCAGTGACCATTTTCTGGCCCTGTGTCTTTACCATTCCATGTTTACTCTCACAAGCATTCAGAGTATGTTATTGCCACTGGGCAATATCTTACCTTCAAACTGTAAGTCCTGTAGCACAGTAATCCTTCCCAGTACTTATTCACACCTATAGACCACCCAGCAAGCAGTGCACCACTACCTATTCCAGAGTATAACTCTACTTGGCCCAGATTCTGTTTTGCACATTCATTTCCCACTTCACATTGTACCAACAAACATGAATTGACTCATTACACCTCCTCCTTACCTTTTAATATTCACGTAGCCCATTTGTTTGTGTGTATTCATTTTTTTCCAGGTCACATTCGCCCTCAGCAATCTCAATCATTATTATACAATTGTTGTCCAGTTTACGTTGAAGATGTTCCTTTCAAAAGACGGATTATCAACTTATGTTTTTCTTCCCTATCCACTTTCACTCGGTCTAGTTTACATTTAGAACATGCTCACCTCAAAAAGCAGACTGTGCATATTTGGGTCAAATGAACGATCCTTTGCAGTAACAGGAAGAAAATTAATCATGTTCATCTGTGTCGTCTACCTCCTGCTCTCTCTATCCCTCTCTTACAGTTAATCTTGTTTCAATTGTGATTCTTTCCTGGGAAAGTGTGGCCTTTCCAAATGTGTTACCCATTATATGATCGCCATGGCTGTGGCAGATCTCCTGGTTGTTTGTGCAGAAGTCATACTGAAGAATATGTTGGATATTTACTTCCCTGTTTCATTCTTGACCATGAGCACGGTGTGCCATCTAACTGTGACTCTGATCTATGCAGTCACATCAGCCTCTGTCTGGTTCACAGTGGTGTTCACCTTCGATCGTTTTGTGGTCATATGTTGTAAGAAGCTGCAACAAAAAAAATTGCATGGAGATAACGGCGGTAGCTGTCATATCAGTAGTGAGTGTGTTGAGTTGTTTGATAAACATTCCCTGGTACTTTGCGTATGAAACTGCGTATACAATGGACAATGTAAATCGTGTTTTTGTCCCAAAACAGACATTTTCATTTCTGCTGAATGGGCCGTATTTGACATGTTTATCATTACCTTGACCCCATGTGTTCCATTCATTCTAATTTTGTTGCTAAATGTTTTGACGGCAAGATGTATTTTGGCGGCCAGTAAAGTTCACAGGGGTCTCCGCGGTTGCAGCAATGGGGAACATCACAAGGATTCTGAAATAGAAATCCGAAGAACGTCCATTATTTTACTCTTCAGTATAACCGGCAGCTTCATATTTCTCTGGACAACTCCGGTTATATACATTATCTCTCTGCGTGTAGCAATCACATCGAATGTTGGTGCAAATGAGCTTGAGTCCGTTGGACCCATGCTTGGGATCCTTAGTTGCTGTACAAATACATTCATTTATGTCCTGACACAGGCTAAGTTTAGGGAGGAGTTGAAGAACGGAATGCATTACCTTGTGAAACTGTGCGCAAAAATAGGCAAATTACAGCTGAGAACCCATTGACCTTTAGAGGAGGACAGAAACTTTGTGCCCTGAAAGTACTCATGTTACCAAAATGCTTGTAAAAGCGGTTAAGCACTCTGGATAATTTTATATCCTTCTGAAAATGCTCATTTACAATATAATGTCACATTGAACTGCTTTTCACAGTCTACTGTAATCAATGATGAATTGTAAGGTGTGATAACAATAATAATAAATAATAATAAAATTACTGAACAGTCCCTGTTAGCGTTGAAGAGTTTGAAAGGGTGAAATGTGATGCCATGTTCCAACAATGTTGTGTTCATTGGAACAGTTGTTCTATTCAATATGAGAAGACCCAAAACTTCACCAGCTGGATCACAATAACTCGACAAATGTAACATAGACAAACTTCACAAAATTTCCTGCAACGTCTATTCTGGGCCAAATAGTACGCAGGGGAATTTTCAGGGCTAGTTTCATGAAGTCTGGCACCCTGCAAATATCGAACCGTTGCACAATGAGCTACTTCACAGAATTCCATGTAAGTCACATGATTAAATGAAGCAAGGCCTGGTCATCAAGTGTTTTGTGAAAAGACGGGCATTGGCGCAATTGATCACTCATTCCCATGATCCATCAGGCTGAGAAACTGCTCCATATATTGGATTCAAATCTTTTAAGTCTGATTTCCCTCCGATTTTTTTGAAAGCACAAATAGCTCATACTTGTTTTTTCACTGTTAATGGGCTACTTCCTCCCCTTAAGCTGATTCACAACACTCTCTGTTTCATGTTATCTGGTCCATCCACACACACAGCTACCAAATGACTGTTATGATAAATCGGGACTCTTTCAATATGTTTAACTTAATATCCACTCATCAGTATATCGAGTGACACTTCAACCAGATATCAGCACGAATTCCCGCCAAGAATGGTTTGATCAAACATTGCCCTACCTCAATGTCCTTCTTTGTATGCCTATGCATATTGAATGTGAAAAAAGTAATGTAATTCTTCTCGTCGCATGTTCTTATCATTTACTTATCATAAATTCCGTTTTTAGAATTCAACCATAGACGGGCTACAGCACAGAAGCAGACCATTTGGTCTTTCCTTTCCTTATTGTCTCTCTTAAGAAAGATGCAGCCTGCAGCCACTCCTCCGGCTTCTCCGTGGTCTCTGGGTCATTCGATTTTCACAGATATTAATCCAAAATTGTCTTGATCATTCTTAATTAACCTCCCCAATCACCCGGTAAAATGATTGGCCAGAACAACTGCCAATTAAAGCGGTGTTAAATAGACAACTACGACCACTGTCCTTAAATAAATGAAAATTAAAAACAAGAATGATTCCGTCATGGCATGAGCGGTATAGGAGGCAATAAAAGCAATTACTCTTACAGAAAAGCATACATGATCCGTCTTTTCGAGCAGCTAAAGTGTTTCTGATATCTGCGCCCTGGCTGCTTATGGCCTGAATTACTAATTGCTCACACCACCGGCTCAACTAACACTCTTTTCTAAATGTTTGGTCTGGCTTTTCGGCAACTGCACTTTCTAAATATCCTTCCAGAATGCTCAGCTCCCTGTCTTTTTAGTTCCTGAGGGAACCTGAGTTCCTCAGGGTAGTGTCTGAGGCTCAACGATGTTTAGCTCCCTCATCAATGAACATCTCTCCATCTTAATGTCGGACATGGGGATGTTGGCTCATGTTTACACAATTTTCAACACTATTCGTGACACCTGAGATAATGAGGTTGTCCATTGCTAACTGCAGCATGTTCAGGCATTGGCTGACAAGTGGCCAAGGACATTAACATAATGTAATTACACGTCAATTAATATCTCCAATGGAGAAAATCAAACCATCACCCGATTACATTCAATGATATTACTATCGCCGAATGTCGCACCTTCAGCATTGTAACGGATATCATTGACCAGAAACAGGGCTGGATTGGCCATATAAACAGAACATCTTCACTGCAGTTCAGAGGCAAGGAAACCTGCGGCGAGTAACACGCCTCCTGTCTCCCCAATTCTTTTCCACCATCTACAAGGCACAATATAGGATGGTGATGATATACTCTCCATTTGCTTGCGTGCATGCAGTTCCAACAGCAGTCAAGAAGCTTGATAGCATCTAGAACAAATCAGCCGTTGATTGATACCACGTCAATAAACGTTGACTCCCATCCACCGCCGACAAACAAGAGCAGCACTGTGTAATATCTGCAAGGTACACTGCATGAATTTCGATGTCACCTTTTACATTACAGTCCATACCCACGACCGCAACCATCTAGATGGATAATGGGCAGCGGACTAATGGGAACGCAACGATCTGGAAGTTCCACTCCAAGCTACTCACTAGCCTGATTTGAAAATATATCCCTGTTACATCATTGTGGTTGGCTCCAATTCCAGGAACCCACTGCCAATGAGCACTATGGGTGAAGGGTTATCTGCTACGATTCAAGAAGGCAGCTCACCACCATATTCTCAAGGGTACTTACGTCTGGGCAATAAATGCACTGCAAGTGTTTGACACCAAAGCCCCCTTAATGAATAATAATAACTTATCATTATCCCTATGGCTGCACAGCTACTGCAATTCCCATTTCTCCAGTCTGACAGCTCTGTTCTTCTATAGCTAAATCAATGTCCTGGATAATATTTGTTGCTTCTTATAAAACTATGCTCTAGCTATTTAGCTCCCGCACTTATATAAATCATGTTTTTTGATTAGCTAGCTCACATTATAGTCAACTCTGTTATGAGGGCGCAGCCACTTTCTAATCCGTGTTTTGAATATCTCGCAGTAGCTTTTTTTAAATCTCTCCTCTGGCAGCTAAGCTCCCATTCTTTTTACCTTTCTGCCCTGACGCCTCAACTACCCTTCTTTTTAAAAAAACAAATATGATCTGAACGTGCTCAGCTCCCCGCTCTTTCTAAATCTCTGCTCTCACTGTTCAGCTGCAGCAGTAGAAGAATAATTACACCAGCCCTGATTGCCAAGATTCAAGCCGGGAATTCGAGACGGCTGAGTTTAATTAAGAATGATTAACGTAATGTCTTAAAATAAGAACATGTTTGTGCAAACTAGTTACATGTTGAAATCACAAAGGAAAAGATTAATGAGGAGAATACATGACGAAGTGGATTTTGAGATATTAATTGACAACATACAGCAAATAAGGCTGCTTAAGAACATTTAGGTTCATTAAAGAGGACAGGGGCGTGGCTTATGGGAGGAGGAGGGGCCTCTTTCCCATTCCACCGAATGAGGTAATGGACATAAATCAGGAACTGTTTGTAATCGTTTTGTTTCAGTCTGGATGATGGTAGCCAGAGGTGTTCCACACGAATCTGCGTTTGTTATATTTTTGCTCGATATAAACCAGTTGCATCTTAGATTACAGTACAACGTCACATATGTGTTTGTGATCTACATATGGTGGGGTGGGAGTTAAGGAGTCAGGATGATACGAAACCGTTTCAATAAGACATCGAGAAATGAGCAGAATAGGCAGGGGATTAGAAGATGCAATTCAATATATTGCAATGTAAAATAATACAATCTGGCAGTAGGGGTAGTGTGGGTAAATAGAGAGAGAATGTCACTGTCCTAATGAGTGTGATAGAATGGAGGGACCAAGGTGCATGTGCTTCGATGTTAGAGTGTGGTAGACAGACCCGTGCCTCATGTATGGAAAATTGTGGTGAACGCGCCTGGCACCACACTTTGGGGTTGGGTATGGCCTGCACTGGGTGACCTGTGAATGCCGGTGAACTTTATTTCTGAGTAAATTTGGAGTTGTCTGTTTAAGTGACACAAATGAGCATCCATACTCGTATTTAGGATTCAATGGCTGGCAAGAGCAGAGACAAAAAATGGGGTAAAAATTGTTCAGGTGCGAAGAAAAGACAGAAAAAAAACGAGAGAATGATAAGACCCTGAAAAGTTGTCCGGAAAACGAGGAGGTTTTTAAACGTTTTTCGGCGAATCTGCAAAATATTGAATTAATGCACTCCAGCGAATGTACCACTGAGTCTGGGAAGAGGACATTAGTGCAAAATGTACACAAGTTGATAAAATAGCGAATTATTCCGACGCACTTCCCAATGAAGAAGTAATATATGGTCCAGCAAATTGGCCAGATTTATTCAACAAGAATACATGTTCATCTTGAGTGAGGAGGGGTCCTGTTAAATAATGGGCAGTGCCTATGTATTTCCAAAAGATGATGAGAACGAAAATTTTCTGAACACTTAAGCTCACTGGAAATGTCAAACGGAGAAACGGTTGAAACAAGTTGCATGGTGTACATGAAAAATCACTGATGAGGCTTTTTGATTCTGTTGCAAATTGTCCATCTCAGAACCCGCACAGAAATTATGGATGGAACGTTGCAGTGCCTGGAGACATCTCAATGAAAGATTGCAATCTCATTGAATTATCTAAGTAGTATATTCAACACGCAGCAAAATGGATTGGCACAAAGCGAATGTTCCCTGAAATCAAGGCACTGCATAAGTAAGGTAAGAGGTAAATAACCAAGGTGAAGTAAAAATGACAATTAATCTTGACAGGCATTTTATCAGCCGTTCAGCTCTTCGTTGCACAAAACTCTGAATGACGTTGAACACATGCAACACTTTATGAACACAACAATTAATCCTTTCTTGGATTAAATGAAATTAGAGCTAAATTCGACTCTATGGAGCAAGGATATGTCCCATGCGTGATAAACTAATACACTCCTGACCATTTTCTTGGACCTCGTATTCAAAATGGGTTAATTTCCATGATGGTGTTTCAGGTGAAGAAAATAAACGTTATTGTAAAGGCTAAGGCTGCAATACAACTTGTGCTTATTATTGTCAAGTACCCATGGTCTGAGTCATGAAGATCAGATATTCCTTGTGCTTCGTTAGGTTGATATGACCTCCGAAGATGTGAATGGAAGGGAGGATTTGATTCTTTTTGTGTTGATTCAAGTCAAAATTTGACAAGGCCTGTCTGATTCTCTCAACAATGCGCCAGATGGGCTTGGCCTTCACATGACTGACTGTAAGGGTCAGGGACACAACAATTGGGGAAACATTATGGATCAGAAATGAATCTTAAAGGCGTGGCCTGTTCATGACAACCATCGAGGCTTTTTCACTCCATGAGGCTGCCACCAGATATATATGGTACTGGAAGATAGGGCAAAGTGTAGTTCTAAAACCATGACATTGGTGTGGAGTTATGCAGCGAATTTAATGAGTTATTTCAGTTTGAAATAATAGAACACATATATTGAGAGCAGATGCTTCCTTTGTAACCTTAAAGTCGTTGTCAGACTATTGGTGGAATGTCGAGTGTAGAACGGAAATGCAATTTTTACCAAACAGCTGATATCAGGAAGGAATCGATTACAATTGCTGAAGAATGCATCAACTCAAATGTTAAAAATTTACTTAGTCCACGATCAACTACAAGGGCGAAGCTTTCAAATTTTGCTTTGCAATGACTGGTTGGCACGACAGCATATTCGCCAGAAGCTTTGTGACCCAGATTAGTCAATCCTTCGAAAGGCAGCCTCGTGTGGATTTAGCATTTCAGAGGGATGGTGAAAATGAAAGGCAGGCAGCGTAGCACTTTTAATAAGGGATGATATTATTGGTAATAGTGGACCTTTCATCAAACGATGATGAGCCAATTTGTGAGGAGCTGTGAAACAGCAAGGTGGCCAGCTATTGGTTGGAATTGTTTAAGGCAACCAAACACCCGTGCTATTCTGTGGCACGTTAGATATCAGGAAATTCGAGCTGAATATAACATGGTTAAAGCAGGAAAAATAGAAACTTCAGTCTGCAAAACTACCACAGTTAACCAAATCAGCACTATCAGCCTGGAATAGGAATTCATTGAATGTATGTGAGATTGGTTTCAGAAGCAGTACGTTGATGAGCCAACTAGGGATCTGGCTAGACAAAACTTACGGCTATGCCATGAAAAAGACTCAATGGATGTCTATGCTCTCAAGTAGTCTTTGCTAAATAGTCAGTATAAAGTGATATAACTTCGCAATTTGTATGATAGCGATATGCTGAATTCCAAAACTGTGTTCTTAAATCTGAAGAACGGAAATTATGACTGTAAAGGAAGCAAGTTGGCTATGAATGCTTGCGAAAATGTAGGGAAAAATTGTCAGTGGACAGACAATGTTGAGTATTTAAGGAAATAATGCACTGTCTACATCAGACATGCATTAATCGAAAGCTTAAGCAGACACAGGGAAAGAACACTCAAGCGCTGTTACCAAATGAAGTTAAATATTGCATTACATGAAATGAAATGATTTATCGTGGCACAGGAAAAAAAGTAGTAAATCTGAAGGTTGGGGGAAATTTAGAACCCAGCAATGGAGGACCAATAAACTGATTTAGAAATGGGAAGAGAATGGATTACTATCCAACGAGGAACATCAAGAGCAAATCTCTGCAAAGTACATGTGGGTACGGGAATATTTAACGTGGAGGATAGGGAAACAGCATAAAAACGGAAGAGTAACTTTTATAAAAACAAAAAAACTGCAGATGCTGGAAATCCAAAACAAAAACAGAATTACCTGGAAAAACTAAGCAGGTCTGGCAGCATCGGCGGAGAAGAAAAGAGTTGACGTTTCGAGTCCTCATGACCCTTCGACAGAACTTGAGTTCGAGTCCAAGAAAGATAAGCTGATTAAGGTGTGTGTGTGTGTGGGGTGGGTGGGGGGGTGGGGGGGGGGGGGGGGGTGGGGGGGGGTGGGGGGGTGGGGGGGGGCGGTGGTGGCGGAGAGAGAAAGAGAAGTGTAGGTGGGGGGGTGTGGTTGTAGGGACAAACAAGCAGTGATAGAAGCAGATCATCAAAAAAAGTCAACAACAATAGAACAAAAGAACACATAGGTGTTAAAGTTGGTGATATTATCGAAACGAATGTGCTAATTAAGAATGGATGCTAGGGCACTCAAGGTATAACTCTAGTGGGGGTGGAGGGAGCATAAAAAATGTAAAATATTTAAAAATAATGGAAATAGGTGGGAAAAGAAAAATCTATATAACTTATTCGAAAACAAAGGAAGGGGGAAACAGAAAGGGGGTGGGGATGGAGGAGGGAGCTCACGACCTAAAGTTGTTGAATTCAATATTCAGTCCGGAAGGCTGTAAAGTGCCCAGTCGGAAGATGAGGTGTTGTTCCTCCAGTTTGCGTTGGGCTTCACTGGAACAATGCAGCAAGCCAAGGACAGACATATGGGCAAGAGAGCAGGGTGGACTCTTAAAATGGCAAGCCACAGGGAGGTTTAGGTCATTCTTGAAGACAGACTGCAGGTGTTCTACAAAGCGGTCGCCAAATTTACGTTTGGTCTCTCTAATGTAGAGGAGACAAAATTGGGAGAAACGAATGCAGTAGACTAAGTTGGGGCAAAAGCAAGTGAAATGCTGCTTCACTTGAAAGGAGTGTTTGGGTCCTTGGACGGTGAGGAGAGAGGAAGTGAAGGGGCAGGTGTTGCGTCTTTTGCATGGGCATGGGATGGTGCCATAGGAGGGGTTGAGGAGTAGGGGGTCATGGAGGAGTGGACCAGGGTGTCCCGGAGGCAGCGATCCCTATGGAATGCCGATAGGGGGGAGGGGGGTGAAGGGAAGATGTGTTTGTTGGTGGCATCATGCTGGAGTTGGCGGAAATGGCAGAGGATGATCCTTTGAATCCGGAGGCTGGTGGGGTGATAAGTGAGGACAAGGGGGACCCTATCATGTTTCTGGGAGGGAGGAGAAGGCGTGGGCGCAGATGCGTGGGAGATGGGCCGGACACAGTTGAGGGCCCTGTTACGACTGTGGGTGGAAAACCTCAGTTAAGGAAGAAGGAGGACATGTCAGAGGAACTGTTTTTGATGGTAGCATCATTGGAACAGATGCGACGGAGGCAAAGGAACTGAGAGAATGGGATGGAGTCCTTACAGGAAGTGGGGTATGAGGAGCTGTAGTCGAAGTAGCTGTGGGAGTCGGTGGGTTTGTAATGGATATTGGTGGACAGTCTAAGACCAGAGATTGAGACAGAGAGGTCAAGGAAGGGAAGGGAAGTGTCAGAGATGGACCACGTGAAAATGATGGAGGGGTGCAGGTTGGAAGCAAAATTAATAAATTTTTCAAAGCCCCGACGAGAGCATGAAGCAGCACCGAAGTAATCATCAATGTACCGGAGAAAGAGTTGTGGAAGGGGGCCGGAGTAGGACTGGAACAAGGAATGTTCCACATACCCCATAAAGAGACAGGCATAGCTGGGGCCCATGCGGGTACCCATAGCCACACCTTTTATTTGGAGGAAGTGAGAGGAGTTGAAGGAGAAATTGTTCAGCGTGAGAACAAGTTCAGCCAGACGGAGGAGAGTAGTGGTGGATGGGGATTGTTCGGGCCACTGTTCGAGGAAGAAGCTAAGGGCCCTCAGACCATCCTGGTGGGGGATGGAGGTGTGGAGGGATTGGACGTCCATGGTGGAGAGGAAGCAGTTGGGGCCAGGGAACTGGAAAATGTTGATGTGGCGTAAGGTGTCAGAGGAATCACGGATGTAGGTGGGAAGGGACTGGACAAGGGGAGAGAGATGGGAGTCAAGATATCGAGAAATGAGTTCTGTGGGGCAGGACCAAGCTGACACGATCGGTCTACCAGGGCAGTTCTGTTTGTGGAATTTGGTAGGAGATAGAAGCGGGCCATCCGAGGTTGGGCGACTATCAGGTTGGAAGCTGTTGGAGGAAGTTCCCCAGAGGAGATGAGGTCAGTGACAGTGCTGGAAACAATGGCTTGATGTTTGGTGGTGGGGTCATGGTCCAGGGAGAGGTAGGAGGACGTGTCTACGAGTTGACGCTCAGCCTCCGCGAGGTAGAGGTCAGTGCGCCAGACAACAACAGCATCACCCTTGTCAGTGGGTTTGATGACAATGTCAGGATTGGACCTGAGAGAATGGAGTGCAGTAAGTTCAGAGAGAGACAGGTTAGAATGGGTCAGAGGAGCAGAGAAATTGAGACGACTAATGTCGCGCCGACAGTTCTCAATGAAAGTATCAAGAGAAAGTAAGAATCCAGAGGGAGGGGTCCAGGTGGAGGGAGAATATTGGAGATGAGTAAAAGGATCCGTTGAACTGGGAGAGGACTCCTGCCCAAAGAAGTGAGCTGGAGATGAAGACGGCATAAGAAAAGTTCAGTATCATGCCGAGCCAGAAATTCATTGAGGTGAGGGCGTAAGGGTATGAAACTAAGTCCTTTGCTGAGCACTGAACGTTCAGCATCGGAGAGGGGAAGGTCAGGGGGTATAGTGAATACACGGCTGGGACTGGGATTGGAAGATGGGGTGGGGACGGAAGAACAGGCAGTGGTGGACGGTCCTAGGTGGGTGACTTTTAGCCTGTCATCTCCGAAGAACATGCAGAATATTTCCAAGAAAAGCTAGGCATCCAAGCGACTTGTGTAATGGGGGAGCGAGAAGAAATAATTAGTTTTAGTGAGAAAGGTAATACTTGATAGATGAACTAGATTGAAGGTTAAATAATTCAGTGGACTAGAATTGCTTCATCTCAAGAGTGCTGAAGGAGGAAGCTGGAGAAACAATGGTTGCATTGGTTGTTTTCTATCAAAATTATTTAGCTTCTGGAAATTCTCCAGCGGAACGCAATGTATCAGATGTTGCAGCACTATTTAAGAATGGAATAAGCGGGATGGAGGAGAACTGCAGACATGTTAGTTTGACATAAGTGGTATAGAAAATGGCATAATCTATTGGTACGGATGCAGTACCTGGATAATTAGTAAAGAATGGTAAAATTTTGCAGAGTTAACAAGGGTATAAGAAAGGGGAATCATGCTAGACAGACAATTAAACAACTCACAGCATAAGGATGCTCCACACATATCCACAGTTCCAATGTTGCGGGGGCCCAGCACATCAGGGGAAATTTTAAAGCTGAAGCACCAGCAAAGATCTTTCTCTGGATGTGCCAAGTGGATGAGCCATCTTTGCCTCCATCGCTGGTTCCCAACATCACAGATGACTATCTTCAGCCAAGTGTCTACACTCTTCGAGATATCAGGGAGCCGCTGAAACTCTGGACACTGAGAGATGATGGGCACCGAGAATATCCCGGCAACTCTACTGAAGGCATGTGAACCCGATAGCAACCTCTGCCATATTCATGCTGCTCCAGTACAGATTCAACACTGGCATCTACACAAACATGCGGAAAATCGCCCAGGGACGTGATACACAAAAACGCAGCACAAACACAACCCTTTCATTAACAGTCGCATCAGCTTCCATTTGATGATCAGCAAAGTAATGGAAGGGTTCAACAAGCAGCATCTGATCAGCAGTACTCTGCTCACTGAGGCTTAGTTTGTATTCCACAAGGTTCACTCTGTTCCCAATAGCATTACAGCCATGGTCCAAACAAGGAGACAAGAGCTGAACTCCAGGTGCGACGTGACAAACACCGCACTTAATCCCAAGGCAGCATGTGTTCCGAAGTGGAACCAAGGCGCCCTCAAATAACTGGAGTCAATGCCAATCAGCAGGAAAGCTCTCCGTCAGATGCAGTCATATCTGGCATAAATGAATACGGTTGTGGTAGGTGCATGTCATTCATTTCAATTCAAGGCTGTCACTGCAGGAGATGCTCAGGATTGTGCCTAGTCCTCAGCCCCTTAAGCTGCTGCATCTATCACTTTTCTTCCACCATTAGCTCAGAAGTGGGGATGTTTGATGATGATTGCTCAATGTACAGAATATTTGCAACTCCTCAAATACTGAGCAACCCACGCACAAATATAGGAATGTCTGGACATTGTCCAGGATTGTGGAGAGAAATGTCAAGTAAGGTTCACTTCACATAACTACGAAGGAATTTTGATCTCCAACAATAACTTAACCATAGTCCTTGGCGTTCAATAAAAATATTTTTTTTCCGAAACCGCAGCTATCATCATCTTAGGAACAACCGTTGACCAGTAACTGAACATGCCTAACCATACAAATACTTTGGCGACAAGAGCAGGCCTGAGGCAAGGCAATGTGCAGCGAGAAAATCACGAGCTGACTCTCAATGGCTTGGCCACCATCTACAATGCACAATCAGGAGTTCCCGGATCAATGCTGCTCCAACAGCCCACAGAAACCTCAAAACCATCCACCACAAAGCTTTATTGGCAGCCCTTCAATAAGCGTGTTCTCCTTCCACTACTGACGAAGACTGACAGCAGTGCAAACCAGCTAGAACACTTCCCTCAGGAGCGCATCACTCTACCTTCGACAGCACATTCCAAATCCAGAACAGCTGCCATCTAGAAGGACAAGAACAGCCGCCACGTGGCAACATCGGCACTTGCAAGTTTTCAAACACGCCACTCACTACCCTGACTTGGGGTATCACCGTTCCTTCATTGTCACTGGGTCAGACCCTGGTGCTACCCCTCTAAATGAACAGTGGGTTTATCTGCACCACATGCACAGCCATGGCTCAAGAATGTAGCTTCTCAAGGGCAATTAAGACGGGCAGTAAATTGCTGCCTAGACAGCGATGCCAACATCCTGTAAAATAATATTAAAAATATAGACATGTTAAGAAGGTGAGTATTTTTCCATCTTTTCGTCACTGTGTGGCATTCTGGTAGTAAAAAAATGAATGAAATTTCATTGAATTTATTTAGTGTAGAATAAGAAAGGTTTTTAGTAGAGTAGGGAGTTATGGGTTATGGAACATGTCGGAAATTGGAGTACAGAGAGCCTGCAGGTCAGTTATGACCTTAATGAATAGTAGAGCCGGATGGAAGTACCAAATGACCTACTGCAGCTGCTAAGCGCTATATTCAAATCCCACTTTATCCCTAATTGTAAAAAATATATATATTTATTTACTCCTGTACTCCAATCCACTTACAAATAATGTCAACGTGCTATCTGCTTCTTAATTGATTTATTTACACGCAAGCCCTCGCGTTTCACACTTTTTAAATATTATACTCTGCTTTTGTTACATTAGGGCAGAAGTCAATTAGTTCAAACTTCGAAACATGATACTTCATCTATCATCATATTGACAGCTTAATTCATCATTCTATATCTCTCTGCAACCTTTCTGTTCTCCCCCTCAGCTTACCTTTCTGCATAAGTCTATATCATCAGCAAAGGTAGATACATAATTCTTTGTCTCTACTCTTGAATCATTAAGATTGATTTTAAGAGCCATTCAGCATCTTTCAGCCTTTTACACAGGAAATACAAGAAAAGGTCCTTCTGAGCATTCGGCATTTTAGAATTCGAATGGAATAGGTATTCAAGCCAGTTTCGTCAAAATAGAAGAAGGCTATTCAATCTTCCTTGTGTTTGTTACAGACGAGCAGCCTCTGTCGATCCTATTACACAGGGAAAGGGGGAAACACAATTCATTCTATTTTCGACCCTGTAAGACAGCAGCAGGGGGATGAAATTTGGCACCCACAGCCTGCTGCCGTGGAACTCTGGGGAAAGACTCTAAGGGAGCAATAATCACATCGTTGGAATGCTCAACATAGGCCCTAATTGATTCAACGAGTTTGGAAAATTATGCTTCTCTTGTAGAATTGTATATGTTGCGGGATATCGATGTTAATGATTTCTTTGTTGTTGTTGGTTTTCATAACACGACAGTAAACAAGTGGAAGCTGTGATGGGTGTCCCTGGCACATGGAACCGCAAGAAAAGGGGGACCCTTGGCGGTGAAATGAAGTTGTCAGATGATAACAGTGGTTTCAGCAAGCACTCCCCACCATCGGTTTGGGTAACTATAATTAATGACAAGATTCACAAGAAGAAATGTCAGGCATTTATGTTCCAGAAGCTGATCATGGGTGATTTCAATTTACATTTAAACTGGAATAATCAGGTTGGTAGTAGAAGGATGGGAGAATAATGCATAGAATGCCACCGAGGTATACATATATTTAGCAGTGCATACTGGAAACATCATATTATAATAGATTTGGTATTATCTATTTAAAAATCATTAATTCATGGCCTCAGAGTAAAGGGACTCCTCGGTATCAGCGAACACAATATGCTTGAAATTTACCTCCACTTTCAGGTGGAGAAGAGTGTGCCTAAGACAAGTATTTTAAGCTTAAATATCAGCATCTATGTGGGCAGGAAATCTGAGCGAGCTGAAGCGAATGGAGATATTAGGCAAGGGGATAGATGAAAGGAGAGGTACTGGCTGACAGTTAAACAGGCATTTCAGAAGGCTCAGAGTAGGTATATCTCTGCAGTAAAGGAAGATTCTTAAGGGAGGACCCACCATCCGCGGATAACAAAAAAAGTTAGGGAAATCATCGTGCTAAAGGAAAACGCAATAGACCGAGCAAAGTTTGCTGCCAGGTCAGATGATTGGCCATATTAAAAGGAACATCAAGGAATGACTAAATGATTATCATGAATAAGAAATAAGATTTGAAGGGAAGCCAGATGGGAATGTAAAACGGAAAGAAACAGTTTTAACAAGTTTTTTCGAAAGGAAAAGAGTTAGGAAAGAGAGTGATATTCCCTTCTGAATTAAAAGAGGGAGTTAATATTAGATAATAAGGAAGTGGCGTATAAAATGAAGGCATAATTTGCTTCTGTATTCAGCACACAAGTAACACAAACGTTCCACTATTAACTTTAAAGCAAGAGAGGAAGGGGCGAGGGAATCTTGTTGACATTGCAATCACTAGGGAAAAACATCGTGAACAAACTGATGGTGCTGCAGGCAGACACGTCTCAGGGTCCTCAGGAACATCATACTCGGATCTTAACAGAGGTGGCTATTGAAGAAGTAGATGCGTTGGTGTTAAAATTCCAATTTTTCATAGTTTCTGGAAGCATTCCATTCTACTCTGAGCACGAAAAAATCCTCACTATTCAGGAAGGAAGGACTAAAGAAAACTGGAAACTCTGGGCCAGTTAGCTTGACATCTGCCATGGGGACGGTGTTAGAAACGATCAGGCGGGAGTTCATTGCTGGACACGTAGAGATAATCAAGATAATCGGAAAGAGTATCCATGCTATTGTGAAACAGAAATCTTGTTTAACAATTTTATTGGGGTTTCTTGAATGATTAAGGTGCGTTGTGGATAAAGGGCTGCTTTTGCATTGGCTGTATTTGGATTCTCGGAAGGCATTTGAGAAGTTGCCGCATCAAAGTTTACTTCAGATGAAAAATGCTCGTTACTTTTGCGGTAACTTATTAGCATGGATAGAGGATGGGTTAGCTTTCAGATAACAGTGACAATGGAGCATAATATGGGAAAATTCACTTTTGCAGGGACAATGCAAAAAAAAGTACTGGGTGATACTTAGCCCGAGAAAGGCTGCAGCATTCCAGACTGCAGGGGGATCAAGTTGGTGGAGCGCATGAGTCGGATGAAGTGGCCATGCAAGGAGAGCATGTAATTCAGAAGGCTAATGAAATGCTATGCACTTTTGTGAGGGGAATCGAAAACAAAGGAAAGGTTGTTATGCTTCACTTAAACAGATCATTGGTGAAATCTGGAATATTGTGTGTAGTTTTGATTTCCATGTTTATGGAAGTAGGTGAATGCTTGCAGGCTCTTCAGAGAAGGCTCACCACGTTGTCACCTGAATGAATGTAATCTCTTGTGACGAAAGGTTAGGAATGTCGGACTTGCTTACACAGCATATTACAAGATGGAGGGGTGAAATAGTTGAAGTGTATGCGAATCTGAAAGCTTTTGACAAGGCGGTGGGAAACCATCTTTCATGTTTTGGGTGAGCCCTGAATTAGGAGGCGTCTATTTTTAAAAAAAATGGTGTCCCGTTTTAGGACAGAGTTTATGAATTTGTGTTTTTTATGTTTGTTTTTCTTCAACGTTTCTCTCAATTTTTAACTCCTTGCCCTGGAAGGCGGTGGAGGCTCAATCACTGAATAGTGTGACGATAGAGGTCAATATATTTTAGCAATGAAAATGGATCAAAGTTAGGGGGTTGGTGGGGATGTTGGAACTCGAAAAAGACAGATTATCGGTGAACTTACTGAAAGGTGGTGAGGGATCCATAAGGCAAACAGCCTACATCTGCTCATAACTTCAATGTTCATATGCTCATAATCGTGACGACAAGGACATATTTAATCACAACAATATAAACTTTCAATTTAATTTGTTGCCAGAGCGAAAGTGGTCAGGGTGCACAAGGAGTTGCATGAATGAGGTTTCATGAAAGTTCAGTTATAGGCAGCAGAGTTCTAGTAGTGTTTTGATCATACAGATTTGTAACTGGGTGTTGCCAGGAAAATAATTAGAAAAGTTGAGCCTGGTTTTCCTAAAAGGAGAGGTGAGGCCTTGAGCAGCAGATGATCTGGAGTAGATGTTCTGATATAATGTAGGGGATCGAGTGAAAAAGCATTGGGTGAGTGTGATGATATGGAGGCGCATGTCAATCAGGGTCAAGTAGTTGGCAGAGGTTCTGATCAGTCTGGTTCAGCATCAGATATTGGCCAGGCACTGGTTCAGGAACCGTTATTGCTGAGAAATGAGGAAAATGCCCGCCATCTTCGCAATATTGAGCATTGCGGACGGTAGTGCCATGAATCATGGATTTCAGGCAGAGCATCTCGATATAATGCTTTCACAGGAAGTACGCCAAAGCAGTCATGGGAAAGTGAGCTTACAAGATCATCTGTAAGTTAAGAATGGATTGTCGAGTTAATAACTGAACACGGAGATTCAGAAAAAAAAGTCAAAACAGGGCAGATTAAATGGCAACAAGAGTGACAGCGTCAAAGATCATTCATACAATTACTGAATAGAGTTTCTTACTGGGGCACAAACAATAGCCACCTTAAGTAAGAAATATACTAAAACACTCGTCCGAAATTGATCCGTTTGGCTTAGTTATCGACTAAACACCTGCAGAAATAACGTTGAAAATGTAAGATAATTCACTGTCCCTTGTTTGTACATTCGTCTCTACTATTCCAAGATTTAAAGAATTGTGGTAACACTCGAAGCATTTAATCTCAGATTCAGCTCCAGTTTTGCAAAATTCAAATCGACTTTTCTCTGATTCAAATCCATCGTTGTAACATGCCGATCTATTGTTAACAGATTCAGATCTGTGCAGGCAAACTGGGTAAATGTTGCTAAAAAGTGTAAATCCAACGACAAAGTGGAATCTTAGTGGCGCCAATGGAATGCTGCAGCAGGCCTGTCTTCCTCACTATAGTGATGAGTATTATCAACTTCCGCACGGAAAACCGGGGTTCAATTCACCGAAGGGCCGAAATGTCGTTGTGCGAATTGCGCACTGCAGAAGACGTGCTCACGATTTTGATTAGAAATATGTTTTCATTTCCTGATGATTATCGACCTAAAGGTCACATCCTCATCAAGTCGGGCAGAACGCAGATTTGCAAATATACATCATGAACAAAGATGTTGGAAAAATCCGGGTGACATTTCCCTGTCAGCAAAACCCATCATGCTGTCTGCCTCCATCTTTTAGATGTCGCATCGTTTAACGAAAATAAAGCTTCCCAATATTTATCCAGGACAATGTATTAAAAACAAAAATTGGTTTAGAATCGACTTCAGCGCAAGTCTGAACAGGCTTTATGATAACCTATGACTCCAACGTGCTTCAGATCCCGCCCACGATTGACCAACTAGTGCTAACTGCGACGATAAGTTCAAGACAGGAACACAGCTTCACGTTGCCTGTACCCAATGCTGCTCAAGCCTGAAGCAGGCTTGTGATGGCCAGAGTGTCCACCAAAATGTACGCAATGCATTTTGGGGAGCTCAAACAGGGAAGCTCAGTAAAAAATAACATTTGAAGGCACACAAATTTCCTTTACTTGCAATAAATAGGAAAAGTAAAATGGTATTTCAAGAGATAAACATCCAATCGCACTCCACCCTTCTTTCACGTCATTCCTGAATTTGTAAATTACTTATGGCATGTGCACACTTCCCTTGAGCACATGAACATTCAAGCCTAAAAAAAATGCAACCTTGCATGTGGTCTCCACTAAAGGCCAAGGTAATGATTCTTAAAAACAAAGTTTCGTCAAAGATCACCTCGTTCTCTCAGCACCGCAAAAATATTAGCAGCCTGATAACTCAATCTACTTCAACTGAAGTTCTGACCATCAAAACGTGCCTGAATTTCCAAAGCCGCTCTACAGTTCCTTCAGAATTTGTTTTGGTTGACGCTGAAATAAACTATTCGATTTCAGCTTTGCCTGCAAACCGAGTCATGCATGGCTTGTTCCTCCCAACTAAGAGCTTTTGTCCCAAGTGTGACGCACAGATGTCAAAAATTAAGGATGGGCGAGAAAACTGGTCAATTTTCTCAGAAACGCAAATTGTTGGAAAAAATATCAACTGGCCTGAAGGCATCTTTAGAAGGAAGGAATGGTGTACTCTAGGGCAATATTCAAGCAAGAAACATCCCTGCTTCTGGACAACAGTAAGAACGGACGACGTGTAGACATTTTCATGAAAGAAGATGCATCCAGTTTAAACTGATGCAGCGTAATTGTCTCCATTGTGCAACTTCCGCTTCAAAATGAAAATCTCAGGGCAAATTGATATCACACTTGTTCCCATAAGCACCACCTCATCGTCAGTGGTGATTGTACCCGCCTATCGCACGGGAGACTGGTGGTCAGATCCCCGATGGGGTAACGAGTACTTCGTCGAATTATAAGAGATGGGACGCGTACTCATGCTTTTGATTCGCAAACTGTTTTTTAAAATTTCCACAAGGTCATCCATTTAAACGGCATCGATGCAGCGAAACGGACAAAGGCAGATTTGAAAAAAAAATATACCATGAGCAAATTTTCTGTACAGAGCAGGTTATCAAAATCACCTGTGACCAATGGCCATTTCGGCCATCATTCTGCCTCCTTCCGCCTTGCGAGCTTCGACACGTTGACCCAAAACAACGCATCTCCATGCACTTTACTTCAAAAAGTAACAGACTTTTGAGTCGGCGGCAGCACTATTTTTAAAATATTTTGTGATAATCACTGAGGACGACTTACTTCACATCCCACCCATGATTGAGCATCCAGGGCTAACTGATGACGACACCTTCCAGGCAGGAACGCAGCTCCACGTCGCCTGTACCCGATGCTGCTAAAGCCTGAAGTAGGCTTGTGATGGCGAGGGTGTCAACGCAAAGTACGCAATGCACTTCAGTGATCTCCAAACTAGCAAACTCAGTAAAGATTTGCTTGCAAAACTTAGGAAACATAAATTCTTATTACAAGAGTTACTCATTTTATTGTGCTCCTCCTTCTTTCATGTCATTCATTTACATCATTTATTTTATGTGCAAACTTCCCTTGAGCACATAAAAATCAAGGCGAGGAAAACATCAACCTTGCATGCAGTCTCCTCTAAGGGCCGAGATAATCATGCGAGAAAAAACAAGTTTCAGCAAAAATCCCCTGGCACTATCAGCAACGCATCACACTCTCCTGACCATGTTTGCCATTGAACATACATTTATTTTTGGTAATATTTTCCTTTATTTAAAATACAGAAATATTTCAAAGATTTCTTTATGTTTCTGGCTGGTTTATTCACACCTTGAATTTTCCCTTTTTGATAATTTTTCTTGGCCCTCCTTAGCAGAATTCTAAATGCTCCCAAATGTCAAATGTATTGTTCATCAAAGAGGTATCGTCCCACCCCCAGACACTCCCAGCCACCGCCCCCCCCCCCCCACCTCCCCCCACCTCCCCAATCGTTCTCCCCCGCGGATTGAAGTCTTTCCTTCCCGGACTCCTATGCATGAAAGGAATGTGTTTCTGTTGGAAACTATGTAATTGTTGGTGAAACCTTAGACATTGCTTGTCCAACTCCATAACTTTCAGCACAATTTCGCAATCTATCAAAACCAAACAATCAAAGCACCAACCCCGAATTCCTTAACACACTGTTTAGATGAAGACTCTTGTTTCTGAATGGGACATAGCACATTGAAATTTCAGGAAACATTCTATCATATTACGCTGACCCTTGCCTAATGGCTGTTTTACATCAAGAGTATCAATGAGCAATGCTCATTGCACAAGGCTTCATCTGAAAGAACACATTCTCGATTTGGTGCTTCAACGTGCTGCTCCAGAAAACTATCTTGAAGATATTCTAAGGATTTGTGCCCCAAAACATTAGAAGGAATTAATTTAACCCACATTGTATATAAAGTTGGATCCCCCACGGTTAGAGTTTCTGCCCTTCATACAATCATCTCCAAGGTGGTGATATATTCGGAGATTTACATTGCCACTGCAGTTTGGTGGAATATTAAAAAAAAACTCACTGCAATGTTTTCTGCTCCTTGCTGTCCCTTAGTTGCACCCAAACTGATTATACATTTACAGAAATTACAAAACCGGTCATTTCTCAGCAAAATACCAATGCCCTCTTTTATCACCAGAGCTACTCCAATAACTTTTTCCCAGCTTCTTGTCCTTCCAGAATGTCACATGCCCGAGGATATTCAGTTCCCAGCATCGGTTTGCTTGTAGCCAAGTCTATGCATTGTCTATCAGATCAGACATATACATTTCTATTTGCGATTATCATTCATGTGTTTTCATGTGAATCCTGCAGGCATTCAACATCAGAGCCCTTAATTCAATGTTTTTTTTATCGTTTTTTGCAAACACTGTCCCTTCATGCTAGCAGATCCCTAAGCCTACAATTACTTCTCCTGCCTTCCGTTAGCTCCTTACATTCACATTTATACCTTCAATGATATATTGTCTTGCCATTTCCATTTTATTTATTCCAATTCACCGAGCTGTTCTCTTCACCCTTTGTTTATTATAAACCATCTCTACTTCCTTAGCACTAAATCCCGCTCGAACACTGGGCCCAACACGGTTAAAGTCCAGACTGCCCTAATGGTAGAACTCCCACTTTCCCAGTACTGGTGCCACTGCGACTACATCGGCACCCATTTCTCCTATGCTATTTTTTTGGGATACATATTCATCTTCCTAAATGCATTCACCTTACACCAATTCTTTACATCACACTGGTCAAAGTCGCAGACAGTTAACGTATTTTTCTGCTGTTTAACCTCGTGCCTATCTCCCCAGAATCGGTATGCAGAAATTACTTCCTAGTTGTTCCAATGTTTTTTTGTGCTTACATGGACAACGGCCCAAAGAATCGAGTCCCTCTTACTGGAAGCTCTTCTCCAGCCTGAGCAGGTCTCTCAAAGGTTCGAAGATTGGAGGTAACCCAGCAGCCAGCAATCATGTTACCAATTGCATCGAACTCAACATATCCCACTGACTACACTATCGCCTATCACAACTATATTCCTCTTCGCTCCACCCATTTGAAAGACATTTCTCACCATTGTGTCATGGTCAGTTTGTTCATCTACCTTGAAGTCCGCCCTTTTTGCACGGGTTGCAAGCACTTCAAGCCTCGGTGCTGGATCCCCTTTATCTGCCAGACAGGACTCGCCCTCCCGCTCCTGACAATTGACGAATCTGATGTTCTCTCTAACCTACGGGGAATGACTTCCTTCTGGGCCAAAGTGTCCAACAACATTTGCCCCCATTGCCTCCCCACAATTGCCTGAAAATTTCCAAAACTCATAATCATGCTCAATGTATTCCATAGATACGTACATGCTGTTATAATGGCACACCACCAGCCTGCCACTGCTGACAACCTTACTCATTTATTTAGCCAATTAATTAATAATTTACAGAGATATGTTCCCACAATGTTGCACTCAGCTATTTTAGAGACAAGGAGGAAAACTGTCCATTGACTGGAGGCTGATGAATATAGGAAAAGAAACGCGTATTTAACTCAATTTCCCAAATTCCCATCTGATCCAAATTCTCAACTTCTCACTCAATCAACATTTGTCTCAGACGTAGCTGCGTGTCAACGTGTCCCTTTTGACTTGCACTTTTAACGACCCTGTGTTTTTATACAACATCTAATGACTCACCATCTAGCTCAGCATTCTCTTACAGCAATTAACATCTATAAATGGGAACTACTTACAGTGACCTGGTGCCTATTTGCTGATGCGATGCCCCAGAATGAAAACACCGTGCGTAGGATTCGAAAAGTACCACAAGATGATTTTTACATGCTGAGTAATTGGTAGCGGCGTCACTTCTGGACCAGTTTTTCAGCTGGTTCTGAAATGTTTGAGGCGTGTACACTTCTCAATAAAATCTTCAAAAAAGAAACCACGCTGGCACCATTTGTGTTCTCATTTACAACCTGAACACACCAAACGTAGGACAAGGCTTTGTAAAATGAATTTCGACATTTCTCAACTTGAAAATGCACGGAATTTGGTGAAAGATGACCAAGGCAAATTATCGCTGACTACCGTCTCAAGCCATAAAACAGCGGTTGGATCACTTGTCCGCCATGTTTAACATCAACTGAAGATGCACTGAAGGTATGAAGAACAAACAATACATTTGCTTGAGAAATATACAAGCATCAACCATCTGTCCAATTGTATTTAGTTTTCCTTCCGTCTTCACCGTGATAACATCTGAGTGACCTGCAAAGCCATTTCTGAGCGTCATTTAACATTTGACAACGCTGTGGGTCCACAGCCAAGTGCAGGTTAGACCAAGATACGACGGCAGATGTCCTTCTGATTGTCCGTTCGTCGAATCCAAAAATTCCTTGCTGGCCGCAACTGATAATTGTTTTTTTTTAATATAGTAGGAGCAGAACTGACACCCATTTCCTGAAACCCAGCATTGAGCTTGCAGCTGAGGGCGTATAATATTCCCAGGCTGCTATCCCCTAGGTCAATGGTGAAAGTTGTGGACTGAACCCTTTTTTAAGGATTAGTGAGTCAGTGAGTCAGGAGACACGTTTATTATTCCCTGGTGTGTCTGATTACTGGGTGCGGGGGTGGGGGGGGGACATCATCCAGCTGCACTTACATCAGAGGCTTTGCCTGCCCCCTCCTCCCGACTGCACAGACCAATTCTCCTTCCACTGCATTCCTCCTGCCCTTCGAACGCTCCCACTCACAACTACATCACCCAACTTCCTATCTCCCCTGCTTCCCACTGTCCACCCCCTCTTCCCTTGTCCGCTCTTCCCATTGATCCCCACATGGCCTTGCAGCTGCGAGAACGCAAGGGGCCGAATGGCTTCCTGGTCCTAACTGTCTCTAAATTTTGTTGGTCTTTAAATGTATTCCAAAGGTGAGCACTGACTGGAGTCTAGGCTGCACTCACGTATGAGACTGCAAGATAAAATGCTGGTAGTGTGTGTGCTATGCAGTTAAGGTGCTCTGTGCTAAATGCCTTTCAACTGACTTGGAAAACATGCGGGTCATGTTCGGAAGCTTAAGCATCTGTTAAATATTTGCCGGGGTACAGGGCTGACCAGCGGCCATTTGCCATCCAGCCTGATAGTTTGGCATAAAGGCGCGATGATGGGAAAATGATGAATCATCACAGGATAGGATCCAACAGATATTTGCTGTTCAGTTTGGACAAGACCCAAGCATTCCATTCCCGAGCGTCCTTTAACTGCTCCTTTAACTTGATAACAACTGAAGGGTGCGCTTCAGTGTGAGATTTGAAACGGTCCTTGAAAGAGTTTTTTCCTATTTTTTTCTTGATTGACAATGAAAGTAATTTAAACTTGCCGGTTGAGGTTAAAACAGAAACAGCAGCGCTCAGTTGCGCCCAATTCCAGTTTAATCACAATATTTATGTTCGCATTGTCTTTGGGCACCTTGCACAATCTTTGCATGAAGTGGACTGCCTGGCATACAGCATGACCCTGCCCGGTGACTCTCCTGCCATGGGTGACAGAGCGCAGTCTGTTGGAACAGTTCACAGGAGATTCGACTGGAAATATAATAGAGAAGGAAGTGTTATAACTGCAACAGGGGTGACTGATGCCACTTCACCCTCCTTGCACTTTCTCCCTAAAACAGATCCTCCTTCCAACTCTCCATTCGTCCTCAAAGCCAGCACCTAGCAAGATACCAATGGCCAAGACCTCCCCTCCCCTCGGTGAACCCGAGGATGTGTCCAGTATTCTCAAGGTGCACAGCACTCACTATTTTTAGTTGTTGTCCATCGGAAACATTGTCTTAAACTGCCTGACCCAAGATTTCACATCACACAAAACGAGGCTAAAGCTGGAGTTCTGCTTAAGATGAACATGCACCCGCGGTGAGCATCGTCATGAACAAAACACACTGACCGAATTTTCTTCATTAGTCACTGGTGAATGCCACTAACACTCCTGCTTGCACCCCTGCACACCATCACGTACACATGCAGGGAGACAAGAGGAGTGTTCAGTGAATGGATTGCCCTCCCTGTTGTAAAGCGTGTGAAATAAATAGAAGTGGAAGGAGGGAGACTAGAAAAGTTGAATGAACCGAGTGGTTTCCAGATATCTATATACTTATTTTTATGAAAAATGTTAATATAGTGGATGCAGTGCGAAGGTTTACTCCAGTGTCAATACTTATAACTAGAAGTCTTAACTAAAAGACAATCGACAAGAAGAAATACAGGGAATTCAGGAATACTTAGTTCCCCAGAGAGAGGTGAGAATCTAGAAGTCACTACCAAAGGGGATGCTGTGATGCGCACATTAGCTCTCTTTAAGTGAAAGACATGCAGACATATTACGGGGACAGAAATGGACATACACCCTAGCGAGCTATTACTTGAAAGGGCAGGCCGTCCAACGCTGAGTGTCAAATATCAGTTGGTTCAATCGTAGAACAATATGGTAGGTTTTAATCAAAGTTTGAAGGGAGCTGCTAACTGGGCGATTTTATAATAAAGCGTGCTTTCGGACGGGGATCTAGCTTTTCAGGAGGGTCTGCGTCAGGGCAAGGGGGGTAGGGGAGTGAAGGCACCATATCGCTCTGCTGCCCCTCTCTCTATCTTTAACTGCTGCTGTTTGGCCCCACCCCATTTACCTGTTGTCGCTAAAGAACAAAGGATAAAAACGCCAGGCCCCGTCCCCCACCCCAGGAGGATGTCCCTGAACCAGAAATCTCTTGCTCCCAGTACAACATAATCGGTTATTGCAGAAGTGTCCCTGTCTTGGGTGATGTGGTTTTCAGGCAGTGGCTTCATCACCATTAGCAAAAGACCGTGTGTCACGCTAACCTGCTGTTTCGAGTCAAGTTTCAGCCTCCTCTAAAACGGAGCACGTCATCATCCACTCACCAGGCAGTTTGAGTGTCAGCAAACTACCTGATCTCTCCCCACGAGGACATTGCTCCCAGTTCTGTGGGATACATTCGATTCGGTTTGGATTGTGCCTCCTGCCCATGCCTTGTTCAACCAGCTTATCATATGGACCATGTCAGGGGTTTGTTTTTCCTCATTCATGGGATGGGGGCCACGATGGCTGGGGGGAGTTTATTGGCCATCCCTAGTTGCCCTTGTGAAGGTCGTGTTGAGCTGCCTTTTGAACGGTTGCTGTCTCTGGGTATACCTACACCCGTAGTGTTTTTAGGCGGTGCTGGGGTGAGGTTTTTGTCATTGCAAAGGATACTGACCCAACGACAGTTAAGGAAAACTGATGTCTTTCCAAGTTAGGATGGTCCGTAGCTTGGGGAGTGGATTGAAGTTTGTGTTGTTCCCATCTATCTGCTGAACTTGTCCTTCGAGGGGGAAGTGGTCCTACGCTTGGAAGGTGCAGTTGAAGTGGTCTTCGTTATTTCGTGTAAAGCATCTTATGGATGGTACAAACTGCTGCTGCTGTGCATCGGAAATAGCGTTTTTGTCCATTTTCTTCATAATTTGTTTTAGAATGATTAACCAAAACACCTTTAAACGTTATATTTAATATAATATGACTGGTGGCTGTTGTGGAAGCGCACACCAGTCCTGACAGAGAACATGGAGAGTTTAAGATCTTCGGGGCCCATACCTTGCAGTGCTGGTAATGGTGAAATCTCTGAATGTCACCCTTATGAACACTACAATGACACAGATATTCTGCTGAGCTCACCTACGAAAAAAGGACAGAAGTTGTAATGTGTCCGAATCAACACTCCACCAAAATCTTTTGATGAAGATGTTCAGCTGATTGCTTAGGTATTATAGAAAATCATACTTTATTTTATTTCGGGCAGTTCCTATCATGTTGAGAGACTGCTCAGGGGAATAGACCTCTAAACCATCACTCTGCCAATATCCCTGCCTTACTGCGCTCCCCTCCCATCCTGCACTCAGACACCTTTAGGTCTTCTTCCCCATGTCACACCAGCTCATCCGCAATGGGTCACTCCATTACAGCACGTCAGCCAAAATTCCCACGGCACCCTAGCACCCCACAATACTCCACTTCACCCCATCAACACTAATTTCCCCATTCCCACAAGATGTCTCACCGTACGCAATTTTCCCCCATCAACCCTGCTATTCCTGTGTCCACACCATCATTCCTAGGCTGACTGCCATCATGCTCGGATATCCCCAACAACCCATATCTTCATTCGTGAAACATTTTGCCTCAATAGCCTCAGCTTCCCCCATCAGCAGTAGCTCCTCCCTCTACACTCCCTCCCCCATCTTCCCTGTTTCCCACATAACCTCTGACTTCCACCCTCAAACCGTCTTTTATTCTCCAATAACTTCGACTTAATTCTTCCTGTCTACCAGCATAGCATCAACAGCCTGATCAATCAGCTGCAATGATTCTGAAATGCTCCATAAGTCCTGACGCAACCTTCTAGGATTGGTGTTGTGCATTCACCTTATGCTCAGCTAACATGATGATGATTTTGTCACATTTTCAGAAAGAGTGGTCTCTCCAGATATGACACTCGGCAACTGGTGACTATGGCAGTGACAAACCTGGGTTCCTCAGCCTGATACTTCGACACTTTCTGAATGTTTTGTAAAACAAATTCCGTTTCTTGAACTCCACCCCGTGTGTAATGCCAACACTATCAACCACCGACTGTTCTGCCTGGTTCACAATCACTCGCACCATTGAAAGCTCTGTAGCCATTTGTTGCCAAAATCTGAAATGTAAATATTGTACTGGGTAAAGACCGGCTGAATCTCGGGTAATACTGACGTTTTTGCGCAGTTCAATGAACATTTCCTGATATTTATCTTTAGCAAATGAGTATTGGCTGACGATAAAAACCCGCTCTGTTAAGTGACAATAAATGACCTGCATTCTCGGGCCTGGAGAATAATCGAGTTCCTCAACACATTCTAACCCAGGAGAGGCCATTTGCCCTGTTTCTGTTACTCATTGGTTTCAGTGTCAAGCACAGGTTAGTGACCAGCAGACGCTGCAGGAGACTCCGGGCTTTCATAAATTTGGAGAATCGAAGGGAACCAAAAATTTTCTTTTTGTCCTCTCAACCAATTGCCTCTTGTTTTCATCAGAGTGTACGGTTTATTCCCTGTGGTGGCAGATGTCGGATGAGTTGTCCAGTTTTATGTATCCTGACAATTCTGTGCAAGTATTTGGCGTCCTTCTGCAGCTCCTGACTTGATGCCCAAAATTTGAATTTATATTGTAACTCAGAATATGTTGCGGTTGCACTTAAAGAATGTGCTGGGATATGATTAAAATAACTGAAACACTGTTCATGTGCAGCATTGTGTAATGCTGTTTCAGGATTTCAGCGTGTAGAGGGGTTTTCCAGCAAGGGAAATGAGGAACCGTTGGGCTGGTCGAAAATGGTAACATTGTCTGTTGCACCACTGGCATTTACAACATGAAGGTTCCTCACTCAATTTAAACGCCATAGTCTCCAGAATGACGGCACTCCCATTGGGCAATACACAGGTCCACTTTCCTTCTCCTTCACACAAATTGCACAATGAGCACTCCCAGCAGCATCACCCACACAACCCACCATCCCCACCCACCCCCTTCCCCAACTCCATTTGGACAAGCCAAAAGGCCATCATAACATATTGCACAATTATCCCTTGCAGATGTTGCTCATACTTTTGGGAGAAATGAGGTGAGTTACTTACCACAGTGTTCCCAGACCCCGGCCAAGTCTTGTAGCAAGAATAGCAATCGCTTTACTGATGAACATGAATGATAAATGTCACAGGGATTTTGCCAAAAGGGACTGTGTCTTTGTTAAATCTCGCCACGATCGTCTACACGTCTTGGCGCATCCATATTTAGCATTGTTATCCTCCATTTCCTTCTCTCTCAGCTGCTTTCCTGGTTTCCCCTTGAAGCGTTTATAATGTTCACCTCACCCATCCCGTCTGGTAGCGAGTTCCACATTCTGATGGCTCTCTTAATTCCCTATTGGATAATTGGCTGTTTGTCGTAAATTGATGACTATTTGGTGCCATCTCTTCCTGTAAGAGGAAACCTTCTCTTTGTATACTTTTCCCCAAAATGCCTGCATTTTAAACACCACTATTGTTCCATCCCAGAGACTTCTTTACACTTTTCCAGAGAGAATAGCCACAGCGTGAATACTCCCCCTGATATGTATACCCGCAAATTCCTGGCATCATCCTTATCAATCCTCTCTGCCCTAGTGTCTCTATATGGGTTTTACAACCATGCATACTGACCATGCACACAATCGCCTAAGTTTTGTCAACCAACGATTTAATCAGGTTCAGCTTATCTTTCCGACTTTTCAATTCTATCCCCTAAGGCATGAAACTAAGTGTTCGGTTTGGATGATTTTTAACGCCCTGTTAACATATAGGTCAATTCAGTGATTGATGTATTTTTATATTCAAATTCCTTTGTAAACCTTCCCCTTCAAGAGGAAAGATGAAAGAGGAAAAGAGTCATTTTCTTGTGTCACTGCGATAAGTTCTGGACCGCAGGTACATTTAATGGTATATGGGTTGAACCAGGAGCCACGATCGTCGGTAGTGATAGGGATTTTGGGAGGTGGCGGTGCGGCATGGGTCAAGCAACACATGTACAAGCCAATTCCGTTTGCTGATGAAGCGGGCACCATGACCTTCTGCTGTAGCCGTCGTGAAAGCTTGAACTGAAGGCCCAGTTGAGCCCTCATTTAGCGTCAGGCGACATCTTGGTTAAAGGGATTTAATCCAGATCCTCAAAGTGACATCACCTTAAAATGGCGCCTGTTTGCGCCTCTATGCGATATTGGACGTCTTATAAAATTGTAATAGATAATTTTAGTGGAGACTGGCAAGTCCACAATAACTAAAATGCTATTATTTGTTGTTTCTTTAAAGGGCCCGGAACTGAAGTGATGGCTTCACATTTGGAGAGGATTTTAATGGTTATGGGAGAAAATTGTGGTGATGGTGTTCAACGCACATCTGACTGCTGTAGGCTGAACGGAGGGCAATGCTTGATGTGCGAGACAGATTCCTCCTGTTCCAATCAATACCGATCTACTGTGGCTGCTTTGAAATATGCTCAACTCCATTATGCTCGGCTCCAATAATGAGCATCAGTGCTCCAGTTATCTCATTGTGGCTCTGAGACGCTCAAGAGAAGATTTGGAAAGCTTTGTTCTAGGTACTTGCATTTCCAGTGCTCTACCAGCACAGATGTTCTTTATGGGAAATGAGAAGCTCTTATGTAGTTAAAAATAACATGCACACAATGAAGGTTGTCTTCACTTTGAGCATGATAAAGAGGCAGTCACCATTCAACTTTCATTCTATAACACGTGTTAAACACCTGAGCTGGCAAGCAGTCAAATCATGATCTTTATTTCGTGAAAGATTAAATAAATGTTCATTAGTTTCCCATAAAGTAACTACCTCTTCATTAATCTTTTTTAAACTCTCTAGGGCTTGTTCCTGTGTCCAGAGTCCATAGGTGCTGCAGACATAATTTCTCCTTGCTTCACCTGAAATATGTTTTCCTATCCCGATCAATTTTTCATGATTGCCGCATGACCTTCCAGCACGCTAGCCAGGTTATAAATTAGCTGCATCATGTCATGGCCTGCATTAAATTAAGTGTTGTGAATTCCCTGTCCACGTTTAAAATTTCCTTAAGCATGGAGATCAAGGACCGGACATTCTGATCAATAGTTTACAGGTCAATAGCGTTAACCCACATCCTTTTGCACTGAAGCATTCTGATGTTTCTCTCCATTTAAATAATAGGTCGTTGTTTTATTCTTCGGAACAAGATGTATAAACTCGCAATTATACATCTTAAAAACAATCCAGGAATTTTTCTCCCATTCAACTAACCTGTCCATATCCATTTGTAAATGTCTGATATCTTAATTACAACTTACTTTCCCACCTTTTCTGGTTTCAGCTGCAATTTTAGCTATAGTGCCTTCTATCCCTGAGTCCAAGTCATTCATTAAGTTTGTAAATAGTTGGGCCCCAATGTACGAATCCTTTGGAAAAACATTATTTACCATTTGCCATCCAAAAAAAGACTCATTCATCCAGACCCTTAGCCTTCTGTTCGTTAGCCGATACTCTATCCAAGCTAATATTTTACCCATCTTATCTTGTGTATTAATCTTTTGTGCAGCTTCTTATCAAAGGCCTTCTGGAAGTCCAGAAGTACAACATCCACAGTATCTCCATTATCCACTTTGTTTGTCACATCTTCAAAATATCTAGCAAATTAGCGAAACACGATTTACTCTTCATAAAACAATGCTGACTCTGCTGGATTATAATTCGACTTTCCAAATGCCCCATTAGTAATTCCTGACTCATGGATTCCAACAATTTCTCAACTAGAGACATTAATCTGGTCTATAGTTTCCTACTTTCTGCCTCACCCGCCTTTCTGAATAAGAACATCTTATTAGTATTATTCCAATTCAATGTAATCTTTCCGGAATCCAGGGTATTTTGGAATATAATTACCAATGCATCCACTATCTGCGCTGCAACATCCTTCAGGACCCTGGGATGTAGGTCAAGGGGCCCTGGGGACTTGTCCCCATTTAATCGAAATAGTTTGTTCAGTACTGTTTTCTTTAGTTATGGGAATTGCTCTAAGTTCCTCCATCATGTTACGATTGGGGCGGCACTAGTTTCCTCCACCGTGAAAATTGAGGCAAAATATTGAGGCAAAACATATAGTTCCATTTGTGCATTCATCACTACTAACTCCCCAGTCCTACCCACCAAGGGACCAACATTCACATTAGCTACTCTATTTCCTTTTATATACTTGTAGAAGCTTTTAATATCAGTTTTTAAATTTTGCGCTAGTCATCTTTAATAATTTTCCTTTGGTATTTTATGATTTTTCGTACCTTTGTTCATCTTTAAAACGTTCCCAATCTTCTAACTTTTCACTGATCTTTGCCTTTCGCTATGCATTTTTCGGGACTTGGTGTCAGCTTTAACTTCGTTGTTTAGCCATGGATGATTTATTTTTCCCCTCTTACCATCTTTCTTCCTCATTGGAAAGATTGTTCATTATATTTTTGCCATTGTCAGGAGGCATTTTTTAATGGTAATTAGACACATTTATGTGTCTGAATGTGTTGTCCAGGTCGCTTATCAGTTCACATATTGAATGAAACAACGAGCTGAGGGTTTTACGCCACATCGAGGGAAAATCTGCCCTTGGCTGCTGGTCTGCTGGATTAGTTTTCATTTAATTTTCCCAGTTTTTTTTTCTCTTGCCGGTAAATTAGTGATTCTTCTGTTCATGTCGAGAGGAAAGTGTTATCCTTCAAATTGTATTATTTGCTACCCAAAGCGAATGGCAGCGACCGAGTTCCTGGACATCATATCCGATCCAATGTTAAGGGGATTTGTCAGGTGAAATTCCCAGTTTTGCTCGTGTGCAATACTCTCATCCTGCATGTCTAAATTCATCGTGCTTCTACGTTTCTTTTTTAAATTTACCATCACCTCTTTCTGCAACACAGTTGCCTTTATCAGTGTCCCAACAATGGATATTGTTGCAAGAAGCACTTGTATTTCAGCCCTTCATGTTCAACTCTTTCTATCCATCCATCCATCTATCACTGTAACTAAAGCAAAAACATAAATACCTGGAAAAACTAAGCAGTTCTGAGAACATCAGTGGAGAGGAACACAGTTAAAGTTTCCAATCCATATGCCGGTGATCACTGGCTATCTATCCAGCTCTACCTACCTCAACCCCCTCCCTTAAACCAGCTTACCTTTAACCTCTTTTCTATTTTTCCTTAAGTTCTGTTGAAGAGTCATACGAGATGGAAACTTTAACTGTGTTTCTCTCCGCAGATGCTGTCAGACCTGTTGAGGTTTTTCTAGGTATTTTTGTTTTTATTTTGGATTTCCAGCATCTGCATTTTTTTCTTTTATCCATCTATCCATCTATGTATCTATCTATCTACCTACCTACCTATCTATCTATCTATCCATCTATCTATCAATCTATACATCTATCTATCTGTCTATCTATATATCCATCCATCTCGCTCTCTCACTCTCTGTCGGTCTGTCTGTCTAACTATCTTGATGATTAATTGTCACGACACTACGACATGTGAGTGAGCTGCAAAAAAAGAGTGTCAGTGTGAATCACGTATGAGATTAGATCAAATCGATTGTCAAATTCTGCATAAAATGTCTGCTCAGGCGGAATAAATTAACTTTGCCCGTGATTCCTTGTCCTTAAGGCGCTTGACTCTGTTCTACACAAATGCTGAAATCACTGGATGATTCCTACATTTGGTTATGCTGAACGTTTGTTATTTTGTTCCAAATCTTGTTTTCAAATGTATCCTTTCATGTGGCGGCGATATGGTTAGATGGGCCACAAGTCATTGCTCGATCCAAATTGCCCATGATATTGTGGAGGTGCACTACCTTCCTGTAATTGTATGTTTTATCTGCTTGACATCAGTGGCAATCCTTCAGTACCTAGAAAGAAGTCCGTCAGGCTCAGTGTGAATTCAGATGACTGTGGAGTCCGGTTCTGGACCTACATTTACTTCCAATGTAGGACACGATTTTTGCACTAACGAGTGGGAATAAAAGGCTCTTTTTAATTCAATTCTCCTTGCTGTGCCTCGGCTTTTCCACCACTCTTTTGAGTCGCTGAGCCTCGAAGCGGTTTTTGATTTTATGGACCGAGTTGTGCCAGGCCGAGAGACTGGCAGCATTCTCCTCCCGCTCCCTGGTGTTAATGCCTCCGAGCTTTAGGCCAACCTGGAGAGCACCCTTACACCTTTCTCTTTGGCCGCGCTTTGGATGAGGAATGCTAAGTGGCAGATGTAGGTATGGAGAAGCAACCATTTCCCAAAAAAGCTGCCCGACGACCACCACATATATGCCGCATTTGTGTAGGAACATGACTGGGGGCCTCCAGGCATCACAGCCTTGCTCCGGTCCCCAATCCTCCATTCCTACAGGGCTTTTCGCCTGCAGCAGGCCTGTGAACACCATATTTTAGTACTAAGATCCCGGTGCACCGGGTATAGGGTTCATATGGCGCAGGAACACTACGTTCCTTGGGGCACGTGACCAGCAACGTTTTGATGCAGCATCTCTATCCTCAGATATATTGTCAGTCGAAAACATTCTGAGTTAGCAACAAAGCGCTCAGCAAGCAGCTGAATGTCTCCAGATCCTGAGCTGGTAGTGTGCATTGGCCGTGAGTAACACTTCCCTCTGCAGCTGTCCAATAACCTCTGTGCAAGGATTTAATTGTGGCTCTTTGAAAAGGCTGCCTCTGGTCCTGAAATGAATGTGTAATCCTGGGTGAAGCTCTTTGAGTGCAAGCTTGGGGAATGACTGGCAACTATATGACAAGGTGTTGTCAGGACCCCATGTACTGGGATCCAGCTTGCAATCTCTGAGTTTGGCTTTGAGATTTCAGAAATTCTATAGGGGAGCTTCCCGTCCTCATCGAGTGTGGCGTTTTGGTACGTAGACATTTTCCAGATGAACCGCATGACCTACCAAGGCAACCGGGGCTGTAATGAACATATTTTGGATGTTACGCATGATGCACTTTGCAAGGTTATTGATTTTGTGGATTTTGTCCTGTCAACAACCGTTGGAAATATTTCACGGACAGTGATATTGGAAAGTTTTCATTAGCTTTCTATTAGGCCGAAAGGTTATGCAAGTCCCGCACTGATATGGAAGTGATATAAAAAACACTGCCTGGCAGGCCTTGATCTTCCATCTGAGGGAAAATCCATGTTTGCTTTGCAGAAGTCAGTAAGTGAAGCCTGCCAAGCACCGAGCTTGTTTTTGTCAGGCGGTGGGTAATTTGCCCATCCAGTTAGTGGCCTTGGAGTGCATGCTGTCAACTTAGCAAAACTTCCGTACTGAACAGAGGGGTGCATTGCTCAAAGTGACTGTGGTATCGTGGAGCACGTGACCAGCAACGGTTTGATGCAGCATCTGTATCCTCAGATATATCATCAATCAAAAACATTCTGAGTTAGCAGCAAAGCGCACAGCACAAAGCTGAAAGTCTCCGTATCTTGAGCTATGAGTGAGCATTGGTCCGCGATTAAGACTTCCCTCTGTAGCTGTCCAGTAATCCGTGTGCAAGGATTTAATTTTGGCTCTTTGAAAAGACTGCCTGTGGTCCTGAAAAGAATGTGTAATCCTAAATAAGCTCTTTGAGTGCATGCTTGGACAATGACTGACAAACATATGACAAACAGAGCTGGAGACATTAAATAAGCTTATTTGGCACTGCAGGTGACAACAAATGGGCTCACACTGACCAATCACTTTGCATCACTCTGATTATGACGCCATCACCAAAGAGTGAATGATACTTATCATCTGTTCAGGGCTGTTATTACTCATGGCTGAATTAGATAGTTTAATGACCAATAAGGGGGCCTAGGGTCATGAGGATGTAAGTGTGTGTGGTGAGGGAGTTGGTGGAGCCGGCTGGTGAACAACGCTGGTTGCGGGAGAGCAGGCAGGATAGTGTGACTGAGGCGATGATAAGATAAACCTTGAGCTTTCTGGGTTGCAGAACAAGATCAAGGGGCCTAATGACCTACTGAACTTAACAATTCTGTTCTTGGTGCTTGTTTCAAATGCAGCCCACCCCAAAGCGAGATGCACAATCGACTCGGGTTCATTATAATCGGTGCATCCATCTGCTACTGATTGTCTGCAGAGGAGATTTGAAGGCCATGAGTTAAATATTAGGTCTGGAATACCCGCCCAGTGATGTACCCTAGATATCCCATTATTTTATTCAATAAATTGTTTTTCATTCAGTTCAAGCATCACTCTGGATGGAGTATGTGAGTGGGTGAGCAGCAGGATTGTATGGCGTAGGGAATCGTTACTGAGGGTGGATGGGGTCGGAATGGTGCAGATTAATGTGCCACAACACAGAATATAGGTCAAGTCACTTTCGGAAATGTCATTGCCAGAGGAATCCCCGGAAAGATCTGGGCACCATATGAGTTCCCTCTGGAAGATTAAATGGCAAAGACATGCATCAGACATCGGAAAATAGAATGGGTTCTGAAACACAAAACTTCTTACATTTCCCCATTACTTCTCCTGATGGTTCAGACCGATTGAGTTTCCTTGAATCATTTTGATCTAAATTAGTAACGATTTTATACCCAACATTAATCTGTGTGTCAATGATTTCCCGCCATGCCTATGCACTATGGGACATACCCGTTGCCCATTAAAATATAGCACCTTCAATTGTATTGACCACACAGATGATTCCAATGTTCAACGTTTCACTTCGAAACAGTTCCTTTCACAAGGAGAGCGACTGACGTAACCTGTTTGTTCAATGACTGAAATTAATTACTTTCTTCAGGGGACATGAATACACTCATGGGGAATTTTCTGCTGTCTATAATAACAGTTCCTCTGAATGTCACATTTCATGTTTTCCAACAGGCTCAGTGTATCTGTTTCAACTGGAGTTCGCGCTTCTCACCAACAATATAATTTGTTGTACTTCAACAGATACTGGCCATTTACAAACCCATTCTCGAAGCCCTCGTTTTCTGATGTCCATTTATAAGCATGCTCTTGGACAAACATCTTAACTTTCTGTTCTCCTTTCCATTCATGTATGAGGTGAACGCTGACAACGCCAGCATTTATTGTCCATCTCTAATTCCACTTGTGAAGTGGGTGGTGAGCTGCTGTGCTCTTTGAGGTTTTGTTACTTCCACAGTATTGTTAGCGGTTGGGGTGGGGTGGGGGGGGGTTGGGTCTATTAAGTTGACACAGACAAAGTGAATTAACGGCGATATTTTTGGGAACCAGGGTGATGAGTTGCTTGGAGAGGAACGTTCAGCTAGTGGCGTTCCCATGTTCATGTTGCCTTTCTCTTTCGAGATCGTAGCGACCCTGGGTTTGATTAGGTACCTAAAGAGCCTCATGTTAGCCAAAGGCAACATGTTTTCTCTGCTCCCTGCTACGAATACTATTGTGCGAGTTTTATCCTGGTGCTCCAGATTAATTAATGTGGCATCTCCTTCCGAATCTAATGTGATGTTAATGTGTTTCTCTTATTTTCCTGAAATGAATTTAAAGCAGAAGAGGATTTCTACGTTTCAGCTCACGCGTTCATTCCATCTTGCGCATCCATCTCTGCATGAAAGATATCTCTTCATAAAGATGGGAGAACTGATACTTCACCAGATAGAAGCCATTTACTATCCTATTCTCGCAGCTACCGGTATTCCTGGTAAGAGCCTCAATACAATCATTACCGTATAAATGGATGTTTGCATTCTTCTCAAACATCGCTTCTGATAACATGGAATCATATCTTTACTGTTGGGGAGTCATCAAAGTAGGGATGTATGTTTAACCATAACGTTAAGAGATGTCTTCCTGTTGCTGTATCTTACACTCTGTGGTATCCACTGCTGACACGTATTCTTGCTTTACGGAATGTCTTGTAACAGGGTGGGCTCTGCAATTATTATCATAATCAAGTGCAAACCCTGTTTGAACTTGTAGAAAACACAATCTGTGAAAATCTGTGCAGAGGCAAATTCGCATTCTACAAAATTTGGTTTCAAATACTTGAATCCGTTGCTAATGGGTATCATACATTTTCCAATATTCAAAGGAACTGAATCCCTGTCAAATCACAAACTTATTACCACAGCGATGTTTTTTCTTTTACAAATCTGTATGCAGAGAGGATATCTGGAAGTCTGGGTGTAACGGATTACTGTGTGTGCTGAAGTCATTCCGATGTCTTAGTCACCTGTCTATTGAAATACGAAAAATTCTGCAGCCTCATTTATCAAACTTAATGGATAGACATGAAGTGTAGTCACTGAAGTAACGCAAATGTAACAGGCAATTTTTGGTCGGGAAGTTTCCAAAAGCAGCGAGTTGATAATGGTCGGATGATCTTTTTCTGTGGGCTTTAGCTCAGGTTTAAATAGTCGTCAGGATGCAACGGGCTACAACACTGTTGTTCGGAGAAATAGTGGTATGGATTCTTTGACGTTTATCCTGTGAATCAAATTGAAATATGTTCTTAAAGTTTTTACTTCCAATAGTCCAGAACTACTACACTGCGACAATGGAGCATTAGCCGAGGATTTTGTTCTCAAGTACTGACAATGGGCTTAGGTCGTCAAACCTCTACCTCAGTACACAGATTGCTAACTGAGACATAATTGGTACGATTTCGAAACACCTATGCTTCCCGAGTAGTTATCTGGTTCTCATTATTCTGCTCCTTTCAATTTCTAGCCTTCCACTTCCTGCTTTTATGAACCCTGCTTCCAAATCTAACTGATTTACATGGAGAATTGGAGTAGATTGATATTAAGCATTATAGAAGTTGACCATTTGGCCGCATGAGGGTACTCGACTACTCAAGTATATGATGGCTGAAAGTATGCCCCCACGACATTTTATCCACTATCTCATATCTTTGGATGCATTTAATATTGAGAAATTGGTTCATAGGCACTTTCAAAATACTCAATGACAGCCCAGAGCAGAGTTTGCAATACATAATTTTGGACATTTACCACTCCCTGAGCAACGAAATTCGTCCTTATCTCAATTCTAAATACAGACCTCTTATTCTGAAATTGATTTTCCTGGTTTTAGACACACCCGCAATGGGAAACATCCATCAAAGATCTACACCACCGAAACTTATATGAACGGTGAATGTTTCAGTGAGATCACTTCTCATTTACCAATGCTCCAGAAAGCAGAGGACCAGTGTCGTCAATGTTTCCACAAAGGACAATCTCAGCTAAATACCAGTAATCCAAGAAGTAATCTGCTGAACATTTCTTGTCGCAGAGCTAAAACATCACCTAATGGAATCTACACCGAATGAGTAAAGTAGACTGAATGAGCAGCACCACCAACATCAGCATAAACACACCACATGAAAATTGCAAGTTGGGGATAGGCTGGGCTTGGGGTTACAAATTATGGTTGTGCACAAATCAACTCCAGCTGATGGTCCACGGTGCCTCATGAATGCCCCCTTTTGAGTTCTTGATCAAGGTGAAAAAAGCCCATTTTTCACGTTGGTTGTCTTTCACAATACGATGGACGGAGGCTCCAGTGTAAAGGCAGAATTAGTTTGCAGGATGTCCGTGACTTGGTAAATCCTATAATTCATTGAATGGACAGATGCACATGTGGTGGGTAGGTTGGTGGACCGAATTCAATTTGGTTTCTGTACCTGGTTTTTTACCTGACCACATGCCAAATACCCAGTCTAGCATTTATCTTTAGGACTCTGCCAGTTCGGCCATTAGTGGAACTAACGATCCTCTCATGCTCACAGACATCGAGTTCCCCGATCTAAAACATTTTTTTCTTGTCAATGCTCAAAACTTCTGCCATTGATGATCATTTATTCATCCGCTGAGAGGAACGGGAGGTGGTCACCAGGAGAAGATATTTATTGCCCATGTATTACGTGATGTCATGAGATTTCATTTTACTACCCGGTCTTCTCCACGCTATGAAAAATGGTGCACACTGTAAGTGTTGCAAAATGGTATTTATGAAAGCAGCAATGCAATTGAGTGATAACAAGAAATTGTAATTAAACTTTTACACAAGATTACTTCACTCAGATGTTTGCTGATGATTCATCTGAACTTTAAAAGCAGTCAGAGGAATTATTCAGATAAGGATAAACAGCTGGAATACTTAAGTGTACAGACTGATTGCAAATCAGGCAGTCTGCTTTATCCTTGATTAAGTCCATATCCTTGAAGTCCTTGGCTTGCTGCATTGTTCCAGTGAAGCCCAACGCAAACTGGAGGAACAACACCTCATCTTCCGACTAGGGACTTTACAGCCTTCCGGACTGAATATTGAATTCAACAACTTTAGGTCGTGAGCTCCCTCCCCCATCCCCACCCCCTTTCTGTTTCCCCCTTCTTTTTTTTTTTCCAATAAATTATAAAGATTTTCCTTTTCCCACCTATTTCCATTATTAAAAAAAAAGCCACTAGAGCTATACATTGAGTGTCCTACTATCCATTCTTAATTAGCACATTCGTTTAGATAATATTACCAACTTTAACTTTAACACCTATGTGTTCTATTGTACTATTGTCGTTGACATCTTTTGATGATCTGCTTCTATCACTGCTTGTTTGTCCCTACAACCACACCAACCCCCTCCACCTCTCTGTCTCTCTATCTCTCCGCCCCCCACACACACACCTTAAACCAGCTTATATTTCAGCTCTTTCCTGGACTCGAACTCAAGTTCTGTCGAAGGGTCATGAGGACTCGAAACGTCAACTCTTTTCTTCTCCGCCGATGCTGCCAGACCTGCTGAGTTTTTCCAGGTAATTCTGTTTTTGTTCCTTGAATTCTATTGTCGCGTAACTCATTTAGATAGGTGTGGCATATCAAATCGCACTCCTGATTTGTGCATTTTAGGTGGAGGAAAGGTGTTGGAGAGTCAGGGGATGAGTTGCTCACCACAGAATTCTCAAATTCTGACCTGCCCTTCTAGTCACAATTTCTTCTCAATGGTTTGTCCAAGTTGTTGAAAATGGGGGATTAAGGGATGGTAATTCCATTAAATTTCAAGCGTATTTCGTTGCATATTCGTTTGGTGCTGGTGGACATTGCCTGTTAAATGTCTGGGCCGGTTAAACTTGTCATTTTTCAACACAACTCTGGCTATTGCCCAGTTCTTCATACACATGGGCACGGAATTCATCAGCATTTGTTGAGTCGCGAATGGTGCTGAACATTGAACAATGATCAGCGGACACAACCCCCTCCCGCTACCTCACCCCCTCCCCAAGAAACCAAACCTCCTTCTGCGTTTCAAATGGAGAGAAGTTCATTGATGCAACGGCTTAAGATGCTTGTGCTCAGGACACGGCCCTCAGGCTCTCGTCTAGTTACGTCATGGGGCTGAGACGATTCACCTGCAAGCAAAACAAAAAGAAAAAATACATACTTTTTGCTTGGTAAGACTCCAAGCAGTGGGGAAGTTGCCCCTTATTCTTATTGACTGCAGTTCTCGTAGCCCTCCTTGATACATTGTGTGACAAATGTTGTCTTGATATAAAACACAGCTGCTCTCTCCTCACCTCATGAGTAGAGCACTTTTGACTAAATTTGCACCAAGGCGAACCCTGAGCTGGAACTCGCACGATGCAAAAAGTGAGCGTCAGTGAGCAGTTTGCTGCCGAGTACTTCGCGATTGAAAGCATTGTCCATGATAATTTTCATCACTTTGAACATGATGAAGTGTAGGCAGTTGGGGCTGTAATTAGATTTGTTGGATTTGCCGTGTTTATTTGTGGATAGGCATTGCTGTGAAAAAGCTCACATTTTTTCGTAGATGCCATTATTTTACTTGCACTATACCAGCTTCGATAGGCAGGCTTATTCAGGAGCACTGATCTCCCGTAGTACCTGCATTATCCTAAAGGACCCATAGACTCTGCCTCATCCAATTCCTTAAGTCATAACTTAAATTCAAGGGCTGACAATCACATTGCATGAAGACTGGCATCTGTGATGCTCGTCATCTGTATGAAGAGGCCGGGATGGTTCATCCACCCGTCACTTCAGGATGAATGTGGCTGCACATTCTCCAGCCATGTATATGCACAGAGATAAAAACAAAAAAACTGCGGATGCTGGAAATCCAAAACAAAAACAGAATTACCTGGAAAAACTCAGCAGGTCTGGCAGCATCGGCGGAGAAGAAAAGAGTTGACGTTTCGAGTCCTCATGACCCTTCGACAGAACTTGAGTTCGAGTCCAGGATAGAGCTGAAATATAAGCTGGTTTAAGGTGTGTGTGTGGGGTGCGGAGTGATAGAGAGACAGAGAGGTGGAGGGGGTTGGTGTGGTTGTAGGGACAAACAAGCAGTGATAGAAGCAGATCATTAAAAGATGTCAACGACAATAGTACAATAGAACACATAGGTGTTCAAGTTAAAGTTGGTGATATTATCTAAACGAATGTGCTAATTAAGAATGGATGGTAGGGCACTCAAGGTATAGCTCTAGTGGGTGTTTTTTATATAATGTAAATAGGTGGGAAAAGGAAAATCTTTATAATTTATTGGAAAAAAAAGGGAAGGGGGAAACAGAAAGGGGGTGGGGATGGGGGAGGGAGCTCACGACCTAAAGTTGTTGAATTCAATATTCAGTCCGGAAGGCTGTAAAGTCCCTAGTCGGAAGATGAGGTGTTGTTCCTCCAGTTTGCGTTGGGCTTCACTGGAACAATGCAGCAAGCCAAGGACAGACATGTGGGCAAGAGAGCAGGGTGGAGTGTTAAAATGGCAAGCGACAGCGAGGTTTGGGTCATTCTTGCGGACAGACCGCAGGTGTTCTGCAGAGCGGTCGCCCAGTTTACGTTTGGTCTCTCCAATGTAGAGGAGACCAAACTTAAACTGGGCGACCGCTTTGCAGAACACCTGTGGTCTGTCCGCAAGAATGACCCAAACCTCCCTGTCGCTTGCCATTTTAACACTCCACCCTGCTCTCTTGCCCACATGTCTGTCCTTGGCTTGCTGCATTGTTCCAGTGAAGCCCAACGCAAACTGGAGGAACAACACCTCATCTTCCGACTAGGGACTTTACAGCCTTCCGGACTGAATATTGAATTCAACAACTTTAGGTCGTGAGCTCCCTCCCCCATCCCCACCCCCTTTCTGTTTCCCCCTTCCTTTTTTTTTCCAATAAATTATAAAGATTTTCCTTTTCCCACCTATTTCCATTATATAAAAAAAACCCACTAGAGCTATACCTTGAGTGCCCTACCATCCATTCTTAATTAGCACATTCGTTTAGATAATATCACCAACTTTAACTTTAACACCTATGTGTTCTATTGTACTATTGTCGTTGACATATTTTGATGATCTGCTTCTATCACTGCTTGTTTGTCCCTACAACCACACCAACCCCCTCCACCTCTCTGTCTCTCTATCTCTCCGCCCCCCACACACACACCTTAAACCAGCTTATATTTCAGCTCTATCCTGGACTCGAACTCAAGTTCTGTCGAAGGGTCATGAGGACTCGAAACGTCAACTCTTTTCTTCTCCGCCGATGCTGCCAGACCTGCTGAGTTTTTCCAGGTAATTCTGTTTTTGTTATGTATATGCACAAGTGCGTTGCCCTCCACAGTCATTGCCGATGCGGATATTGGTGGAAGCCGTCCAAAAGTGATGTGCAGAACTTCCCACAACCATTCAAGGCAACTGTGACAGGATTTCAGAGATGAGCTCTCGTTATTTGGTAGGGGAATCAATGAGCCCTGTCTCTCTCATGCTGAATGCGCTATTTTGCTTGCAAGTTGCCCTGTCTTGCAATTCACCAGGTTAAGCCGTGTTGTTAGGTCTGATCACTGCTGCTGTGGACATATGACAGAGGTCAGCAAAGTTCCTTTGTTTGTGCAATTGACCTCGAAAGCCTGGAACGACAAGAGCAGAAGAGGCATTAGAACACTCTTAATTATAAAATCCTTTCTGAAACACACACCAAGCTGACTTGGAGTGAAATCACGCATCCCTGATTGTCACTCAGTCAAAAGCCTGGAAATCCATCGCTCATAGCATTGTGTCTGCACCTGCTTCACATGGACTGCAACACTAAAACACCCTTATGTCCAAGAAGAATTAGTGAAAACGGAAATGAAAGTGCTAATTATGTAAATTTATCCAAATAAAAGAAAATGTTGGATGATGACTAATCTATGAATATTAATAGATTTTTGTTTATTCAATTGACGGCCTTGGCTGTTTTTCTTTCTTGCAATTCAACAAAGATTAAGTACAAAATGCATATTTTAATGTAAATATCTTTTGAGTTATTGATCAATGTGATACCTACCCCCATTTTGCACAATGGTTGCCTCACAGAATACGATGGAAGGAAGCCCCAGTGTGAAGGCAGAATTCGTCTGCACGAGGACCGTGTGCTGTTCAATCCTATGCATCATTCAGTGGACAGATGCACATGTAGTGGGTAGTTTGGTCGAGCGAATTCAATTATGTTTTTTCATCTGGATGTTTCCCTGAACACAATGGCAAAGACCTTGTCGAGCAGTTATCTGTATGAGTCTGCCAGCTCAGCCATTAGTGGAGCTACCGATCCTCTCCTGCTCAAAGACATCGAGGTCCCCGACATAAAGTACTTTTTTCTCTTGTCACTCCCAAAAGCGTCGGGCAGTGATGATCATTGATTCATCAGCTGAGGGGAACGGGAGATGGTTTCCAGGAAGGGCTGTTCATTGTCCATGTAATTTGTGATGTCATGAGATTTCATTTACGGAGCTCCTGCTCTCAAGTCTATGAAAAATGGTGCACACTGAAAGTGTTGCAAAATGGTAATTAGGAAAGCACTAGTGCAATTGAGCGATACCGAGAAATTGGATGGATAATTCAAATTTTACATAAGATTGATTCATTCAGATGTTTGCTGACATTCTTATGAAGTTTAAAAACAGAAAGAGGAATTATTCAGATAAGGATAAACAACTTGAATCATTAAGTTTACGGAATTACTGCAAATCAAGCAGTCTGCTTTGTCCTGGATTCAGGCAATATCCTTGAATTCTTTTGCAGCGTAAATCATCTAGACAGGTGTAGTGGATCCAATCACTCTCCTTATTTATGTGTATTAGAAGGAGGAAAAGTTTTGGAGATTCTGGGTGTGCGTTGCTCACCACAGCATTCTCAGATTCTGACCTGCCCTTCTGGTCACAGTTTCTTGACAATGGTCTGTCCGAGTGTGTTGAAAATTGGGCCTGAAGGGATTGTAATGCCACTAAATGCCAACGGTATTTTGTTGGATATTGTTTCGGTTGAGATGCACATTGCCTGTCAGTTCTGTGGGGCGAATATTACTTGTCACTTTTCAGAACAAATTTGGCTATTGCCCAGGTCTTGATGCGCATGTGCACAGGTTTCATCAGCATCCGTTGAGTCGCGAATGGTGATGAACTTTAAACAATGATCAACGGACGCAACCCCTTCCCACTACCTCACCCCCTCCCCACCACGCCAAACATCCTTCTGTGTTTGAAATGGAGAAAAATTCATTGATGCAGCAGCTTAAGATGAATTGGCTCAGGACACTGACCTCAGGCTCTCCTCCAGTTATGTCATGGGGCTGAGATGATTCACCTGCAAAAGAAAAAAATAAGAAAAGTAAAAAATATACATTTTGCTTGGTAAGACTCCAAGCACTGGGGAAGTTGCCCTTGTTATTGACTACAATTCTCATAGCCCTCCTTGATACATTGTGTGACAAATGTTGTCTTGATATAAAACACAGCTGCTCAGTCCTCACCTCATGACTACAGCACTTCAGACCATGTTTGGACTGAGGCGAAACGAGAATGGGCGCTCGCACGATGCAAAAAGTGAGCATCAGTGAGCGGTTTGTGGCGATTGAAGACATTGTCCATGATAATTTTAATCACTTTGGTCATGATGAAGTGTAGGCAATTTGGGCTTCTATTAGATTCGTTCGATTTTTCATGTATTTGTGGATAGGCATATCTGTGAAAATACTCACACTTTCGCGTAGCTGCCATTATTTTAGATGAACCATACCAGCTTCGATAGGAATGTCTTATTCAGGAGCACTGATCTCCCGTACTATTGGTATTATCTAAAAGGACCCCTAGCTTCTGCATCATCCAGTTCCATTAGTCATTCCTTAAATTCAAGTGCTGAGAATCACATTGTATGAAGATTGGCATCTGTGATGCTTGTCAGCCGTGGAGGAGGCCGGGATGGTTCATCCACCCGTCACTTCAGGGTGAATGTGGCTGTAAATGTTTCCGCGATGTATATGCACTAGTGCACTGCACTGCACAGTCATTGCCCATGCGGATATTGGTGGAAGCTGTCCAAAGTGAAGGTGCAGAACTTTGCACAACAAATCAAGTCGAGTGTGACAGGACTTCAGATCTGAGCTATTGTTATTTGGTAGGGGGTTCAATGAGCCCTGTCTTTCTCGTGCTGAATACGCTGTTTTGCTTGCAAGTAGCCCTGTCTTGCAATAAACCAGGTTCGACCGTGAAGTTAGGTATAATTGCTGCTGCTGTGGACATAGGACAGATGTCGGCAAAGTTCCTTCATTTGTGCATTTGACCTCGAAAGCCTGGAAGGTCAAGAGCAGAAGATGTATGGACAACTCTTAGTTACAAAATCCTTTCCTAGTCACACACCAAACTGACTTGGCGAGACATCACCGTTCCCTGACTGTCACTGGGTCAAAAACTGGAAATCGATCGCTGGAAGTATTGTGTCTGCACCCTCTTCACATGGACTGCAACATTATTTACAACCCTTATTTTCAAGAAGAATTAGTGAAAATCGAAGTAAAAGTGTTAATCTTGCCAATATATCAAATGAAATGAATATGTTGCATAATAACGAATCTTTGAATATGGATGTCCTTTCTGTATTGAAATGACGGCTCTGGGTGTTTCTTTTGTTCCAACCCAACAAAGATTGAAAACAAAATGCATGTTTAAATCTAAATTATTTCGGAGTACACTGGCCCGTAACTCAGAACGTATATTTCGAATTCACTCCAGGATATTAAATCATTAACCAAAAGGATTGGCTGGAATTTTCGTCAGCAAATCGTACCTACACCGTCCCACACACTACCCCCCATCGCACACCCCCCACCCCCAGCACTCAGCCCCCCCAAAGCCCACTCCACATCACCCACCCCCCTCAAAAATGCCGAATCCGCACGAAGATCAATGACATGCATCGTGTATATTGACGTCACATACATGAACTCCCTATTGCAGCTGGAGAAGCGGCGGGCCTAACTTGTAGAATTAAGAATTAGCAAGTTATTGAGTTTGTGTACGACACAATCGTATGTTTTCTATATTCATGCTTTGCACTTACCGTGGCCCAGACGAGAAAAGATAAAATGTTTCTGGGCAGCTACCATCAGACGATAATCGCGCGGAAGACAGTTTCTGCCTCCGGGACCATGATTAAATGCAGCAACAGGTTGTGCTCGGGAAGGTGGCAGCGCCTTTATGTTTACTTTTCACTTTTTTATTTCTTGACTGAGCTTTCAACGAAAACAATTGTTGGAAAAACAGTTTCTGAGAGCAGGTGGTCTTGTGCGTGCAGCCATTATGACTTTCTGTTCACAGCATTACACCCTGCCGCATGATGTTCAGGCTTTCACTGCCGATTGGTCGTGGGCCCCATTTAGCATCACTCAATGCCTACTCCCCATAGGAATTTAATGAATTGTGGAACGGGAGGTGGTCTAAGAGTGAGTGAGTAGGAAAGGTTTATTTTTTACTCTTCTCCAATCTCACGCTGCCAAAATACGTAAAATCCAGGCCATTGATTACTTATTGTAATGTTTCTTTATGATCTTAAACCACGAATTGCGTTTTGAACCTGCACCGGAGGATATGTGTCACTTCTCTAGTGTAACTGCTGCAGTCGATCCTGCAGCAATGCTTCATAACCACAAAAAACTACAGTGGATCACACTCGGTGGTGTGTTCGCCACAACATTCACAAATTCACAAAATCAATTAACTCTTAAGGATCTGTTTTGCATGCAAGAATATTCCACAGAAAATGGTTATTTTGTACTTACATTGTGAATAGAACGTTGCTGTTAAAGTGTTATGGATTTGGGACCGTGGAGGAAACTCCATAGCTCTGTTGTTCTTCAGACACGGGTGCTTACACTAACGTCACGAAGAGGCAGATAAACCGAAGTGCACTACACCTGCTCCATGTTCCTTTTCCCAAGCAGCAAATCAATAACAGGTCAGAAGCAGATAGCAGTTGCAGCCAACAATGGGTCATTCTGTAGCATATATACATGTTCATTTCTCTAGTTTATTTAGAAGGGAATAATGTTGATAATTTATTTGATGACCGTGTACTTGATTAGCTAGCTAAATAGTGGATAATGGTTTGTATAGGTCACTATTTCATTCGGTAGATAATTGGGTGGTTCATTCCTGGGGCATTTCAACGTTCAATTCGGAGCAATATTCTGGAAATGTACTGACAATTTATTAGATAATACTTTTGATAATTACTTTGTTCCGACATTGGCTGCTTCATTACATAATTGTTTAAATTACTGTATTTTTTAAGTTTTTCCTTGTTCACAGAGCTGGCCAGTACAGTTTCAAGTGCTGATAATTTGGCTAAGAGTGTTTGTATAATTCACAATAGCGCAGGATAATTATGTCTTTCAGCTTAAATGTATGTCATTGTAGGAATATATATATATATATATATATTAGGTTTGATCAAATAATAATAGGCATCGGAAAAATGAAGGTCAATTTTCATGTTTGACATTTATTTTAAGCTGCAATTTTGTCAACATAGCTTTGTTTAATAATGTCTCGACCTTTTCTAGTGAATCCTACATGGTCAACAGAAACTCAAACTTTAATTTTTATCCATTGTCAGGCTTTTTCAAGGCTATTTGTGATTATCTTTGACAGCTCCATTAAGTCAATCAAAGTCTGATGCTTGTATTCATGTTAGAGAATTGTGAATCGGAGGCTGCCAACTGGGGAGTGTATGTAATGTAAATTAATATTGTTTTTGTGTGTGGTCAAAATTTGCCAACTTGCAATCTGATCCAAAAATGTAAAAAGCTGTTTATCTTTGTGCGACTAATTCACCTTACTCATTCAAAGTTCATCTGAATCATTAACCAACAACTTACCGAATTAGTATGATCCAAAATGTTAATTAACAACCGGTTTATAGACCTTCAATGCATTGTTGTTTCCCTTAGTTCAAGATTGCGAAAACTCTATGTTCAGTCTGCACCATGTTGCACAGCAATGAAACCAGTGGCTACTTGAAATAACTCTTTAAATACTCATCCCATTATTTTGATAATGTGCATTTTCCATTCGGTAATTTGTGCCTCACGAATCTGACCGGAGATTTCAGTCGTGACGCTATTCCGCACCGTTGTCAGGATGACCCATGTCATCCTTTCCTATAGCATCCTCCAAGCCGCGAGCAGACTACCTACTTTAGATAATAATTTAAACTAGAGTTATTTAACTTGCTCCAAAATGAAGGAAATAATTTAATCAACGTGCGCAGCAAGTTGTTAATTACTTGGCAGCTAAAAAAATTACTTCAGTGAGATCACTAAGAAAATGAATTCTTCAAAATTCAAATGGACCTTTAGTAAGTAAACAACATAAATCATAATGCAACCGTGATTATCTGAGGCTCACGTCAAATTTGTTTGACTTATATAGATCATTTGATATAATCAATAATCCAAAAAAATGTTTGAAGTTAATCTTCTGCATAATAATGCACCATTGAATAACTTCGCTAATTCCTTGAAAAGGTTCCTGCATTTTGAAAAAAGAAAAATACATTTTAACAACTAAGGCTAAGATTCATGGTTTTTAAGAGCCTGCCCAATCTGAAATGAAGTAAGCAGGAGAGGATAATAATTTAAACATGAGTGTGTTAGGAGTTAGGTCCTTATCGTCAGATAATCAACAATTCGTAATTTTCTGAACATATTAGTCTGCAGAGTCAAATCAATGTACCCAGCAAGGTCAATCTTTATCACAATCTTCTGCAGTTGGTGACCAGCAAAAATCAATTTTCAGCTTCACATTTCAAATCACTTTGCACGGATGCTGTGCTTGAGATGCAAGCGACTCCCTTCTGCCCTTTCAGCAACAAAGTGATTGGTTTTGCAGCCAATCAATTAATGGGGGCCCTGTCCTCTCACTCGGAAGCAAAACGCTAGTTATGACCCCACTAGAGTCACATCTTCAAATTGCTCATTCACTACGCTTTGCAAGAGATATGCCCCTATGGCCAGTAAATATTGCCCACTCAATATACTAGCAATGTCACCACTGCCGCTCTGCCATTAAACTGCCCTCTTGATCAGCACTGACTACACCCATTCTGCATAGCAATGTTGATTCCCTCTTTCTGCAATGAATTAGTGACGCATTCACCTGAAATGTTCCTCCACAATGCTCAGCTAGCATATCAATCTCACGTTACACAGTCTGCCTTAAAACACATGACTGATCAGCACTCATCCCTGAATAACCCTTCTCCCTGAGAACCTTCATACGAATGTCACGTTGTACTGATTGTCATTGTACCACCACTGTGATGACGCATGTGTAAACTTGCACTTGGCAATCTATCCTGGTCTTTTATGCAGCTCAGTGACCATTTTCTGCTCGTGTATTTTAACCATTCCATCTTTACCCTAACAAGCATTCAGAGTATGTTCGTGCCCGATGGCAATATTTTACCTTCAAACTGTATGTCCTGTAGCACAGTAATCCTACCCAATACTTATCACATCTATTGACAAACGAGCACGCATTGCAACACTTCCTCTTCCAGAGTATAACTCTACTTGGCCCAGATTCTATTTTGCGCATTCATTTCCCACTTCACATTGTACCAGCGCACATCAATTGATTCTTCACGCCTCCCATTTACGTTTTATTATTCACCATGCCCTGCCACTTGTATTCATTCAAGTTGTTCAGGTCACATACGCCCTCAGCAATCTCAATCATTATTATACAATAGTTGTCCATGTTACATTGAAGATATTCCTTTCAAAAGACGAATTAACAACTAATATTTCCCTTTCCCTATCCACTTTCAGTAGCCTCTAGTAAACACTTAGAAGCCGCTCACCTCGGAAAGCAGATGTCCATATTTGGGTCAAATGTACGATCCTTTGCAACAGGAAGCAAGTTAATCATGTTCTTCTGTGTTGTCTATCTCCTACTCTCTTTATCCCTCTCTTTCAGTTAATGTTGTTGCTATTGTGATTCTTTGCCGAGGAAAGTGTGGCCTCTCCAAATGTATTACCCACTATATGATCGCCATGGCCACGGCAGATCTCCTGGTTGTTTGTACCGAAGTGATGTTGAAGAATACGCTAAATATTTATTTCCCTGATTCATTCTTGACCATTAGCACGGTGTGCTATCTAAATGTGACACTGACATATGTAGCCATATCAGCCTCTGTCTGGTTAACAGTGGTGTTCACCTTCGATCGTTTTGTGGTCATATGTTGTAAGAAGCTACGAAAAAGATATTCCACGGAGACAACAGCAGTAGCTGTCATATCAGTAGTGAGTGTGTTGAGTTGTATAATAAACATTCCCTTGTACTTTGCGTATGAACCTGCGTATATAATGGACAATGTAAATCGTGGTTGTGTCCTAAAACCTGCATTTTTGATTTCTGCTGAATGGGCCGCATTTGACTTGTTTCACCTTACCATGACCCCATGTGTTCCATTCATTCTAATTTTGTTGCTAAATGTTTTGACGGCTAGACATATTTTGGCGGCCAGTAAAGTTCGCAGGGGTCTCCGCAATTGCAGCAATGGAGAACATCACAAGGATTCTGAAATAGAAAGCCGAAGAAAGTCCATTATTTTACTCTTCAGTATAACCGGCAGCTTTATATTGTTATGGACAACTCCGTTTATATATATTATCTCACTGCATGTCACGTCAAATGCTGGCGAAAATTATCTTGAGTCCATTGGATTCATGCTTGGGATCTTCAGTTGCTCCACAAATACATTCATTTATGTGCTGACACAGGCTTCGTTTAGGGAGCAGCTGAAGAGCGGAATGCAGTACCTTGTGAAACTGTGCTTAATATTATGCAAATTACAGCTGAAATCCCATTGACCATTGCAGGGGGATATAAACGTTGTGCCCTGAATGAACTCATAATAGAAAAATGCTTGCAACAATGTTCAAGCACTCTGTATAAAGTAATATCCTACTATAAATTGAAATTCTGTTCACAGTATACTGTAACCAATGGTGAATTGTAAGTTGTGATAATAATAATAATAATAATAATAAAATAAGAATACTGAACAGACCCCGTTAGCATTGTGGATATTGAAAGGATGAATTGAGATGCCAAATTCTGACAGTCCCGCGTTCGTGGGGACAGTTATTCTGCTCAACAAGAGAACACCCCAATCATCACCAGCTGGATCACGAGAACTCGACAAATGTAACATAGACAAACGTCACAAATTTCTATAACGTCTCTTCTGGACCAAATACTACATAGGGATAATTTCCAGAACAAGTTTCATGAAGTCTGGCACCCTCCAAATATCGGACATTTGTACAATGAGATTCTTCTCAGAGTTCCATATACCTCACATGATGAAAACAAGGAAAGCCTGGTCATCACGTGCTTTGTGAAAAGACGGGCATTGGCGTAATTGATCACTCGTTCTCATGATGCATCGGACCACTGGGTCTCCATATCTTGGATTCAAACCTTTTACATTCTATTTCCCTATGATTCATTTGAAAGCGCAACTAGCTAGTGCTCAATTTTTCACGATTAATGGGGCTACTTCCTCCCCATATGCTCATTCACAACACTCTCTGTTTCATGTTATCCGGACCTATCACACACACAGCCAGCAAATGCCTGTTATCATAATGATCGAATGTTTTAATATGTTTCACCTGATATCCACTCATCAACATAGAGAGTGATGCTTCAACTTCGTATATGCACGAATTCCCAGCCAAGAAAATTCTGATCATTCATGACCCTACCATTAAATTCCTTCTTTTTATACCGAAACATATTGAACATGAAAAAATGTAATGTAATTCATCTCGTCGCATATTCTTATCGTTTACTTAAATTAAGTGCCATGCGTAAAATGCAACCATTGATGGGCTACAGCACAGAAGCAGAGCATTTGTCCCGTCCATTCCTTATTGGCACTTTGAAGGAAGAAGAAACCGCCAGGCACTCCTCCAGTTTCTACTGTTATCTGGGTCATTCGCTTTTCTCAGACAGTAATCCAAAATCCTCTTGATCATTCTTAATTTACCACCCCAATCACCCGTTAAAATGATTGGCCAGAACAACTGCCAATTATATGGCATTAAATAGAAAAGTACAAACACTTTCCTTGAATAAATTGATATTAAAAACAAAACAGGTTCGGTCATGGCATGAGGGGCATTGCTGACAAGAAAAGCAATTATTGCCAATCTTTAATTACTCTGACAGCAAAGCATACGTGGTTCATCTCTTCGAGCAGCTACAGTGTTTCTGACATGTTCGCGCTGGCTGCTTAGGGCCTGAATTACTAATTGCCCACACCGTTGGCTCAGCTAGCACTCTTTTCTAAATGTTTGCTCTGGACTTTCGGCACCTGCACTTTCTAAATATGCACCCGATTGCTCAGCTCCCAGTCGTTTTAGTACATGAGGGGACCTGTGTTCCTCAGGATAGTGTCCGAGGCTAAACGATGTTTAGCTCCCTCATCAATGCCCTTCTCTCCATCTTCAGGTCGGAAAGGGGGATGTTCGCTGATAATTGTGCAATGTTGAACACAATTCATTACTCCTGAGATAATGAGGTTGTCCGTGGCCAAAAGCAACATTTTCAGTCTTTGGCTGACAAGATGCAAAGGACATTCACACCATACAAGTATCAGGCAATGACTATCTCCTAAGGAGAAAATCAAAGCATCACTCGTTACATTCAATGGCATTACCATCGCCGAAAGTCGCACTATCAGCATTGCAATGGTTATCATTGACCAGAAACAGAACTGGATTGGTCATATAAAAACAACGTCTACAAATGCAGTTCAGAGGCAAGGAATCCTGCGGCGAGTAACACACCTCCTGACTCCCCAATTCCTTTTCACCATTTACAAGGCACAGATAGGGATTGTGATGGTATGCTCTCCACTTACTTGGGTGCATGCAGCTCCAAAAGCAGTGAAGAAACATTCCAGCATCTGGGACAAATCAGCCATTGATCGACACCGTGGGAAACCGTCTTTCAAGTTTTGGGTGAGCCCTGAATTAGGAGGCATCCATTAGAAAAAGGTTTTGCCCTTTAAGGACACAGTTTATGAGTTTGTGTTGTATTTTGTTTGTTTCTCCTCGAGCTTTATCTGACATTGGAACTCTTTGCCTGAAAAGGCAGTGCAGGTTCGATCACTGAATATTTTAAGATGGTGGTCAAAATATTATCCCAAGGAAAATGAATCCAAGTTTAAGGGGTTGTTTGGGAATTTGGATCTCGAAACAAACAGATTATCCATGAACTATATGAATGGTGGAGAAGGCTCAATGTACCAAAAGCCAACGTCTGCTCATATCTTCTGTTTTCGTACGTTTGTAATTGTGACGACACGGACGAATTTGAAAACAACAATAAAATGAGTATTTTAAGTTGGTGCCAGAGCGAAAGAGGTCAGTGAGCACAAGGGGGATGGTTAATGATTTTTTGTGAGAGTTCAGATGCAGGCAGCAGAGTTTTAGATGAGTTTTGATTGTACAGATTTATAACTGGGTGTTGCCAGGAAAACAATTAGAAGAGGTGAGCCTGGATTTCACAAAAGGACAGGTGAGGCTTTGAGCAGCAGATGTTCTGGAGTAGAAGTTTTTATATAATGTGGAGGATCGAGTGAAACGCATTGGGTGACGTGATAATGTGGAGGTGCTTATCAGTCATGGCCAAGTAGATCGCAGAGGTTGTGACCTGTCTGGTTCAGCATCAGATATTGGCCAGACACTGGTCCATGTACACATTTTGATTAGAAATGAGGAAAATGTCCGCCATCTTCACATGCTTGAGCATCACGGAGGGTGATGCAATGAATCATGGATTTCAGACATAGCATCTGGATGTAATGGTTAAACAGGAAGTACGCCAAAGCAATGATGGGGCAATGAGTTAACGAGATCATCAGTAAGTTCAGAATGGGTCTTCGAGTTAATAACTGAACGCAGAGATTCAGAAAAAAAAAGACAAAACAGGGCAGATTAAATAGCTACAAGAGTGATAGCGTCAAACATCGTTCATATAATTACTCACTGAGTAGGTTTTCCTACTAGGGCACAAACAATAGCCACGATGGCAAATAAATCTACTAAAACAATAGTCCGAATTGGATCCACTTGGGTTAGTTATTGACGAATCATCTGCAGAAATAAGGTTGAAAATGTAAGATAATCCGCTGTCCCTTGTTTGTACATTTCGCTCTATTGTTGCAACATCGACTGCATTGTCGTAACATTCGAACTAATTTATTTCAGATTCTGATCCAGTTTTGCAACATTCAATTTGATTGTTCTCAGATTCAAACCCATTGTTGTAACATTTCAATCTACTGTTCTCAGATTCAGATTTGTTCAGGCAAACTGGGTAAAAGTTGCTAGAAAATGGAAATTCTGCGGCAAAGTGGAATCCCACTGGCTTCCGTGGAATGCAGCTGCAGGCCTGTCATCCTCAGCATAATGGTGAGTATCACCAGCTTCACACGGGAGGCGGGGGTTCAAATCACTGACGCAGCAAAAAGCCATTGTTGAAATTGTGCACCCCAGAAGGCATGCTCCCCATTTTTATTGGCAAATGTGTTTTCATTTCCTGATGAATATCGACCTAAAGGGCACATCCTCATCAATTCGGGCAGAAGGCAGATTTGCAAATATACATCATGAGGAAAGATGTTGGAAAAATTAGAATGTCAAAATCCCGTGGCGACAAACGGCCCTTTACCCCATCCTGCTGCCAGCCTCCATCTTGTAGACATCACAACATTTACCGAAAATAATGCATCCCAATGTTTATCCAGGGCACGTCATAAAAAACCATACTTTAGAATCGAGAACTGCACAAGCCACGACAGGCATTACGCTAATCGCTGAGGCTGAAGTACTTCACATCCCGCCCCCGATTGAGCATCCAGGGCTAACTGACAACGACACCTTCCAGGCAGGAACACAGTTCCACGTCGCCTGTACCAGATGCTGCTCAAGCCTGAAGTAGACTTGTATTAACCTGACTGTCAACCGAACTGTACGCAATGCCCTTCTGTGAGCCCCAAACTGGAAAACCCAGTATAGAAATAACATGTAAAGGCACGCAGATTTCCATTACTTGCAACAAATAGGGAAAGTAAAATCAATTTCAAGAGATACTCATTCATTCGCACTCTGCCCTTCCTTCACGTCATTCCTGAATTTGTACATCACTTATGGCAAGTGCGCACCTCCCCTGAGCATATAAAAATTCAAGCCGAGAAAAACAGCAACCTTGCACGTAGTCTGCTCTAACGGCCAAGGTCATCACGCATAAAAACAAAGTTACGCCAAAAATCACCTGGTTCTGTCAGCAACGCATCAAATCTTTGCCACCTGATAACTCACTCTTCTTCAACTGAAGTTCTGACCACCAAAATGGGCCTGGATTTTGAACACTGCTCTAGAACCTCCTCAGAATGCACTGTGCTGGATGCTGAAATAAACTATTGGATTTCAGCTTTGCCAGCAGCCCGAGTCATGCACGGCTTGTTCCTCCCAACTCAGAGCTTCTGCCCAAGTGTGAAGCGCTGATGTCAAAACTGAAGGCTTGGTGAGAATACCGGTCAATTTTCACAGACACCGAATTTTTTGGGAAGAATCAGCGGGCCTGAAAGCATCTGTGCAAAGAAAGAAATGGTTTACTTTTCCAGTCCGTGGGCACTTCTTCAAAATGTTAATTTGTCAACTTTGTTCGAACATGTTTGCATAAGCTGCCGTACGAAGGCTATCCTCACCGCATTTCTGCACTCCTCTTTAGGCAGTTAACATTCAGTCTGAAATGGAAACAGCCTTGTGGAAATCCTATCCAATAGTCTCGGATAGCACTGCATCAAACCAGGCTCTCCACATGCAGCCTCGGCTCCCCTGAACACATTCTCTTTTTCTGTTCCACACTTCTGCAACAACAGGGTTCAAGAAATTTGGGATTTTTTAACACTTCGATCGAGCGCTGTGTTTTATTTCTGTGCTGAAAGCTGACTGTGAGAAGTCAACATATTTTATTCCATTTTTCATGGTGCCGCTTGCGTCTGTGGATCCTGCAGCTGCACTAAGCCTTTATGTCTGAACATGGACCAAGAAGGACATAAACTGCAAAGGGCGACATCCGGTGATTTGGAAACGTTGCATCTGACAAGTTTACTGACGTTGCTGAGTGGAAATGAAAAATGATACGTCTTCCTTTACCGGTTACATGAAAGGTTTCGTATCCGAAACTATGACCTGGTTTGTGTGGATTATGGAAATGGAGCGGGGAGTGTGGCTGCAGGGGAGAGGCGTCTGAAGCAGATGGACAACTGGAATTCCTTGTGAATTCTTTGCGAGACTGTGCGAGTGACAAAATGAGGGGAACAGCCGAGGAAGTAGCATCTGTGCCTCTGGGCAACGGGAAGAACTGACGTCATGTAATGATTTTCAAGAAAGAAGATGCATCCCGTTCAAACCGCTGGAAGTTAATTGTCTGCATTGTGCAGGCCAACTGTGAAACTATCGCTTCAAAGTGAAAATCAGAGCAAATTGAATTATCACTAGCTCCCTTGGAAAGCCTTAGCCGGCCTCTCCTCCTTAGTATAGTGTTGCGTATCCCTGCCTGTCATGTGGGAGACTGGGGTTCAATTCCCCGATGGTGAGACGGGTACTCGCTCGCCATGTGCAAGGTGGAACATATGCACATGACTTTGATTCGCTAACCAGTTTTCATTTCCACATGGTGACCTACCTAACGAGCATCTACACAACATTTCGGATAGAAGGCAGATTTGACAAGATGTACCATGCGCAAATTTTCTGGACAGTTCTGGTTATCAATAATTCCTGTGATTAACAGCCATTTCCGCCATCAATCTGTTTTCTTCCAACTTCTGAACATCGAAACATTTACCCAGAATACCGCATATCCATGTGTATCCAGGGCACTTTACTTAAAAAAATAGACTTGAGAGACAGCGGCAGCACAAGTTTTGAAAGATTTTCTGATAATCGCTGAGGCTGACGTACTTCACATCCCACCCACGATTGAGAATCCAGGGATAACTTGAGGAAGACAACTTCCAGACAGGTACACAGTTCCACGTCGCCTGTACCAGATGCTGCTCAAGCCTGAAGTAGATTTGTATTGGCCTGAGTGTCAACCGAACTGTACGCAATCTGCTTCGATGAGCTCTAAACTGGAAAACCCAGTTACAAAATAACATTTGAAGGCACGCGGATTTCCATTAGTGTCAATAAATGGGGGGAAAAATATCTTATTTCGGAAGATACTCATCCAATCGCACTCCCCCCTTCGTTCACGTCATTCTTGAATTTGTACATTACGTATTGTATGTGAACTCTTCGCTCAGCACATAAAAATTCAAACCGAAGGACACAGCAACCTTGCATGCAGTCTCCTCAAAAAGCTAAGATAATCATTCGGAAAAACAAAGTTTCACCAAGTATCCCCTGGTTCTGTCAGCAAAGCATCACATCTTTGCTGCCTGGTAACTAACACTACCTCAACTGAATGTTCTGACCGGCAAATTGTTCCTAGATTTTGAACGCCACTCTATAACCTCCTCAAAATATACTGTGCTTGATGCTGAAATAAACTATTGGATTTCACATTTGCCAGCAGCCCGAGTCATGCATGGCTGGTTCCCCCCAACTCAGAGGTTCTGTCCCAAGTGTGACACGCAGGTGTCAAAAATGAAGGCTGGGCGAGACAACTGGTCGATTTTCACAGAAACCCAAATTGCTGGAAACATTCCGCGGGCCTGAAAGCAACTGAGGAAGAAAGAAATGGGTTACTTCACGTGTATTTGGGGCACTTTTTCAAAAAGTTCATTTGTCAACTTTTTTCGAACATGTTTGCACATGTTGCCTTACGTTAGCTATCCTCACCGCATTTCCACAGTCCTCCTCAGGCAGTTAACATTCAGTCTGAAAAGAAAAGAGCCTGGAGGAAATCCTGTCCAATAGGCTCGGATACACAGCATCAAAACACGCTACCAACAAGCAGCCTCTGCTCCTCTCTCCTCATCCCCTTCTTCTGGTCCACAGTTCTGCAACAACAGGGTTCAAGAAATTCGGGATTTTTAACATTTCGATCGAGTGCCTTGTTTTATTTCTGTGCTGACTGCTGACCATTACAATTCAAGATTTATTTTTCCATTTTGCATGGCGCCGCTTGCATGGATCCTGCAGCTACACTAAGCTGTTATTTCTGAAGAGGGACCAAGCAAAACTTGTAATGCAGATAGTGACATCCAGTGATTTGGAAACGCTGTTTCTGAAAAGTTTACTTACGTTGCTATGTGCAAATGAAAAAAAAAAGACACACCTTCCTATTCCGGTTACTTGTAAAGTTTTGTATCCAACACTATGACTTGGTTTGTGTGTACAATGGAAATGTAGCGCGAGTGTGGCTGCAGGATATAGGCGTCTGAAGCAGATGGATGACTGGAATTCCTTGTGAATACTTTGCGAGTCAGTCCGATTGATAAAATGAGGGAAACATCTGGGGGAGAAGCATCGGTGCCTCTGGGCAACGGGAAGCACTGACACCATGTAGCAATTTTAAATAAAGTAGATGCATCCCGTTCAAACCGATGGAAGTTAATTGTCTGCATTGTGCAGGCAAACTGTGTTAATATTGCTTCAAAATAAAAATCTCAGTGCAACATGGAATATGACTAGCTCCCTTGAAAAGCATCCACCGTCCTCACCTCGTTCGTATACTGGTGATTATCCCCGCCTGTCATGCAGGAAGGGTGGTGGGGAGGGGGGGTGGGGGGGGAGGGGGGGGGTGGGGGGAGGGGGGGGGGGGGGGGTTCAATTCCCCGACAAGGAGGAAGCCCTTGCTCACATTTTGCGAGGTGGAACGTGTGCACATGCTTTTGATTTGCAAACCGGTTTTCATTCCACATGGTGATCAACCTAAGGAAGATCTACATAGCATTTTGGAGAGAAGAGAGATTTGACAACATATACCATGAGCAAATTTTCTGGACAGCTTTGGTTATCAATATCACGTGTGATCAACGGCCATTTCCGCTATCATTCTGTCTTCTTCCACCTTGTGAAAGTCGAAAGGTTTACCCAAAATACCGCATCTCCATGTTTATCCAAGGCACTTTACTAACTAAGAACAGACATTAGAGACTACACGGCCAAAGCCTTAACAGGATTTGTGGTAATTGCTGAGGCTGCAATACTTCAGATCCTGCCCCCGATTGAGCTTCTAAGGCGAACTGACGATGACACCTTCCAGACACGGACACAACTGCATGAACGCATCACATCTTTGCCGCCTGGTAACTCAGTCTACTGCACCTAAAGTTCTGATTGCCAAAATGTTCCTGAATTTTGAACGCCGCTCTATATCCACTTCAGAATCAATTGTATTAAAAGCTGAGGTAAACTATTCGAATTGGCCTTTGCCTGCAGCCCGAGTCATGCATGGCCTGTGTCTTGCAAGTAAGATTTTCCCTCTGAAGTGTCAAATTGCACGTTGGGTGAGACAACAGGGCATTTGCCTCAAAATGAAAAAATACTGGAAAATATCTGAGGGCCTGACTTCATCTGTCGAGAACAAGAGAGGGTTGTGGTCTCTACTCAATTGGAGTCTTCATCAAAACGGTCATTTGTCAACTTTTTTCGGACATATTTGCTTATGTTGCCGTAAGCAGGCTATCCTCACAGCCTTTATGCACTTCTCGTTAGGCAGTTAAAATTCAGCCTGAAATGAAAACAGACCTGCATATAATCTATCCAATAGCCCCATACAATTCTGAATCAAAATATGCTTCCCCCATGCAGCCTCTGCTTCCCTGATCTCCTTGCCCCCTGTTAGTCCTGCCTTCTGCATCTACATGGTTCCTGCCGCTGCACTGAGTCTTTCTCTCTGAAGAGGGTTCCCTGAAGTTTTAAGAATTTAGAATGCGGCGGCTGGTGATTTGGAAACGTTGTTGCGACATGTTTGCTTATGTTGCTGATTGCAAATGAATAAATAATCTTTTATTTTTCCCTTTTGCAAGAGATGTTTTGAGTCCCCCCCCCTGACTGTTGTCTGGATAATGGAAATGGAGAGCAGAGCGTGGCTCCAGTAGGTTAGCGCCTGAAGCAGAATTCCTTATGAGACTTTGCGAGGGACACAATGAAGGGAATAGCCGAAAAAGAAACACATTTGCTTCTGGATGACGGGCAAAAACTGAAGCGATTGGATGAATTTCTAGAGGGATTATGCATCCAGTTTATTTCTAATTATGAATTAATGCATGAATTGTGCAGGCAAACTGGGTAACTTGCTTCAAAATGGAAATCCCAAGGCAACTCAGAACCTCACTGCCCGTTAGTATAGTGGCCAGTATTCCCCACCTGTCACGCGGGAGATGGTGGCTTAATTCCTCGACGGGGAGACACAGCTTTGTTCCAAAAGTGTGTGGTGAAAGCCGTGCTCACGATGTTGAATTAAGTGTTTGATTTCTCTTTTGGCAGTTAACATTCCGCCTGAAATTCAGTCAGCATTGTGGACCATTTGTTCAATGGTCTAACACAATTCTCCATCCAAATATTCTATCCTCTTGTATCCTTTGGTTCCATGAAATCATTGCATCCTGCATGTCCTCCCTTCTCCAACTAAAGGTTTCAAAAGGATTTGTGACTTTTAATCTGCCAATCGAGAGTCTTCCATAATTCCTGTGCTTAAAGATGACCAAGAACATTCAAGTTATTATTTTCATTATTTAGGCATATCGACACTGCCAAACCTGGCTCGTGCCGCTGCACTGAGCTGCTCTCTCTGAAAAGGCTGCCCAGCAACATTAAACACCCACCCAGTGCGCCAGCTGGTGATTTGAAAACGTTTCTTTCGGACGTGTTTGGTTTTGTTGCTCAGTGGAAATGAATAAACAATGTTGGTTACTGGTTTCAGGAGATGTTTTGACTCCGACCCCTTGATGGTGGTGTGCTGAAAATGGAAATGGAGCCCGTAGCGGGGGTTTGCAAGGTTTAGGCGACTGAAGTAGATGGACGGCTTCCATCTTTGCAAGTGATCAAATGAGACAAATTGTCAGTGATGAAGCACCTTTCCTTCTGCATAAAGGGCAAAATTGAATCGATGGATTGATGACCTGGAGGGACGATGCACGCCGCATATTGCTCTTGAATATAAACATCTGGATTGTGCAAGAAAATCAGGCAATTTGTGTATTAAAGCTGAGAGCTGCGGGCAAATTGAAATCTCACCAGCCGACTGCGCGAACACTGGCCGAGCTCTCCTCGTTAGCATTGTGGTTAGGATCCCCACTTGTCTTGCAGGAGACCGGGATTCATTAACCGGGGAGGCAAACACTTGTTTCAAACATTAAACATCGAAAGCTTTTCACTCGCAAATCACTTTCCAGTCACGCATGGGGATCATCATAATGTTCCCGCGCTCAGCATGGCGGACAGGACCAGATTTGCGTAAAACAAATATGAGCAAACTTGCTGGACAGAGCAGGAGATCACAATCTCCCGTGGCAATCGGCCGTTTGTCCCATCATCGCACATGGCTTGTCGCATTAAGTAACCATTGGGGCGTTTCCACGGAGACAATGCATTTCTTGTGCAGCCATGACATATTCCTGAAGCCACAACGGCACACGTTATAGCAGATTTTGCAACAAAACTAAAAGCCGATTTACTTCACAACCTGACACTAATGAGGATCGAGCACTGACTGACCACAACATGTTCAATGCAGGGTCACAGTTCCAAATCAGCTGCACCATATGCGGTTAAAGCCTAAATTGACATCTACAATGAACACAATGAAGGTTAGTGAGCCGTGTACAGAAGAACTCAGAAAGGAAAACACATTGAGGCACGCAAATTCAAATTATGTGCAATAAAAATGAAATAAACAAACATTGTTCAATTATATTCTCATCCAATCGCTGTTCTCCCTCCTTTCTCTGCATTGCTTCATGTGTAACTTTCTCAGGGAATACGTACACGTCCCTTGAGTAAATTATATTTCAAACAGAAGTAAAAAAAAAACACATTGCATGCAGTCTCTTCAAGAGGCCAAAATAATTATGCTTAAAAACAAAGGTTGACCGAGCAGCCCCTCGTTCTCTCGCCGGGTAGCTCGCCTTTCTATAATGAAACTCCTCTTTCTGATAATATTCCTAGATTTTAAACACATATCTTTACCATCTTCAGAAAATGCTGTACTGATATGGGAGCAAAAGTATTCGAGTTCATCTTTGCATGTAGCAGCAGTCATCATGCATTGTTGTTGCCACATCACTGAAAATTTCTCTCTCCAGTGTGTTGCCCAGAAGCCTAAAATATCCAGTGTGGATCAACCTTGTACTTCCCAATTTGCTTCTGGCTTGTTTGTTTATTTTGTTCTGAATTCAGGCTATCCTTAGAGGATTTAGACCTCTAGTTAACATTCAGCCTGAAATGAAAGCATCCTTGCAAAAAAAATGTTAAATAGACTGAAACAGTTCTGCAATGATACATACCTTCCTCACTCAGCCGTTGGTTCCGTGAAATGATTAACCCGCTGATTGCCCACCCTTCTGCAAGTAAATGTCCTGAAAATGTTTGTGTTTTTTAACCCCTCGATTGATCGCCTTCTTTAATTTCTGTGCTGAATGCTGACAATGAGCATTCTGGTTCTTTTATTTCACATGTCGCCGCTGTCGGACAGGGCTCCTGCCGCTGCACTGAGCATTTCCCTCCGAAGGGAGCCAGGAAGGGTTAAAAATTCAGAGTGCGCCGGACCGTGATTTATAAATCTTGGTTCAGGCGGAGTTTGCTTATGTTGCTGATTGGAAATGAATAAACCATGTTTGTTTCCTGGTTCATATGATATGTTGAATCCGACCCCCTGATGGGCGTTGCCCTATAAATGGAAATGCAGCGCATATCGGGACTGCAGATGGTGGGCGACTGAAGTAGATGGGCGGCTCCAATGTTTCCAATAACTAAATGAGGCAACTTGTAGCTAATTGTGCATGTTGGCTTGAGGGTAAAGGGCCAAAACGACTTAGCAATGATCTAGAGATGATCTAGACAGACTTCGCCTGTGCGTATCTGAAATGTACATTTCTGAATAGTGCAGGAAAATTGGATAGTTCCAGGGTTCATTTCCCCGAGAGGAACATAATCCTTTGTTCATGCCGTGAAGCAAGGACTCATGTTTCTGATTCACAAATCAGTTTTCCTTGACACACAGAGATCATGGTGAATCTCAGACACTCAGCAGGATTATTTAAGTTGCTTGGTCGATAAGAATGCGTTTTTGAGAATTGGGTCAGAGGCGATGATTGGTGAGTGGCAGGTGAGTAATTACGTGATAGATTTCTGTCCTAAACATGTCACATACATTTTGAGCTAAGTCTACGTTGCTCGGACATCTGGAATGTGCATTCTGTGGGATGTGGGAAATCGCGCAGGCACAAAGTGCTTTCGATGACTACATCCGCAGGAAGTGTAAACAGCTGCAGAAACTTCCACTCCGGGTTGCGGAACTCCAGTGGCAGCCACAGTTGCTGCGATGCATCCAGGAGGCTGAAGATTACGTAGAAAGCATGCTTGGAATGAAGGTAACACCGCATCGAAGTAGTCCACAGTTAATGATAGACTGAATTGTAAGTAAGTGAGAGAAACAGGAATATGGTGCAAGAATTCCCTGAGTTTATCTAGCTCTCTAAATGTGTTTTTTTTTTGTCAAGTTTTGGATGCTGGTGGAGGAGATGGTTCCTCAGGGAGATGCAGGAAGAGTCGAATTCATTGGAAGACTGGTGCCTCAGCTACACAGCATAAGAGGAGGAATAGTAAATGTGCTACAAAAGAAAAGAATTCCATATCTAGGTCAGCAGAAAAGATTTTCTGGCGCCGTAGATGTGACTCCGTGATTTAATGTTGTCAGTCTGATACCAGGGCCATGGATGTCACAGAGTTGCTGCAGTACTTTTCTCTTTCTGGAGGAGGGTGAACCCCCAGATGTGGTGGGCCAATTTGGGATCAAGAACATAAGTCGGAAAAATGATGAGGTCGTGAAGGCATTTTTTAGGGAATTAGAAAGAGAATTACAAAGCAGGACCACAAGATCAGCAACCTCATTATTACTCCCAGTAACACTTGCTAGTGAACATAAGAACGGGACGATTAAGCAGTTCAACACGTGGCTGCAGAAATTGATTATTTGGAAGGGATTTTTATTTCTGAGTTAATGGGACCAGTTATGAGGCAGCTGGAGCCTGTAACTCCATGCGAGTTACAGCTCAACAGAGCCGAGAGACGAATGTCCTTGTGGGAAGTTTTGCTGGTGCTGCTGGAAGGTTTAAAGTACTTTGGCGTGGGGAGGGAAACCTGAGGGATTTCCAAGATGGAGTGGAGAAATAAAAACCTGCCATTTGGGAATTAGAGAAGTATTCAATGAAACCCAAGGATATATCAGATGCCAGCCTTAAAATCAATCAAATACTTGGAGAGCTTTATAGAACTAGAATCAGCAAAAGAACGTTGTTAGATGAAGACAGGATAATGGCGTTTTATTTTAAAGAGCCTAAATCAGGCTTAACGTGAATATATACGAATGCACGTATTATGTTTGTAAAGATTGATGAAATAAAGCACAGTTTGACAAATAGGATTATGAAATTATTGCGACAACAGAAGCCTACTTAAAAGAAGGGCACCTCTAGTCGTTAACTCTTCCTGGATAAAAAATTGTCCAGGAGAGACAGGAAAGGAAGAAATGCAAGGGTGTGTGTGTTGGTGCCGTGACAGGGAATAGTAAGCTGCGCAGTGGCAGTATTGTTTAGAGATAACATATGGATTCCGGAGATAGAGAATGTGCCAAGTTGTTCATGGGTGGTATTTCTGTGTTTTGAGAGAAGCATTTAAATAGGTACAGTAAGATTGAGTGGTGTTGTATACTATAGGAGTGTAGAGAGACACATTTCCAAATAAAAAGAGAGGTGGGAGAAATGCAGGGAAAGTATACTGGGGGGCATGAATTACTCCAACACGGACTTGATTGGGAGTAATGCAAATGGACAAGAGGGGCGAGAGCTCCTGCAAAGTCTTCAGGTTAACATTCTGCCACAGCACTTTTCCGTTCAAACTGGAAGGCAGGCACTGTTGGACCTCGTTCTGTACATTGTGTAGGTCAAGTGAATTAAATATCAGTGGGGGGAAATTTAGGCACAATGAACATTGCAGCGTAATGTTCGTCATGCAAAACGTCAAGGAAACGTCTAGAGCTCGGATAATTAATTAGGACAAAGCCAACAACGGTGGGATGAGAACGCATATCGGTTGAATGAATTGGAATTAAGCTTTGCGCCAAGGAAGTTGGATGAAAAATGGCTGCAGTCAAAGAAAAAATATTGTAGCATCTTCAACGTATATTTCATTAAAGGGGAAAGTTAGGACAAATAAACTCACAGTGTCATTAATGATGAGAAAGGTAGAAGTGAAACTGAAAAGGAAGCATTGTCCATGCAAGACATCTTAGGTAGAAAATACAATGGAGAATCAAGCCGAATGTAGAAGCCCCAGAGCTAATGTAAAGAAACTAAGTACGAAAGCAAAAAGCGATTATAAAAGGAGACTGGCAGCCTCATCAAAGGAAATTCCAATGTCTTCCATAAGAAGATAAATAATGGATTGGAGGTAGAAGAAAGAGTATGAACGATTAAGGGTAATACAAACTGGACTTACACGTGGAAGCTGGAGAAATCGCAGAGTTACTGAAGGAATACTTCGGACCTGAGGTCACAAAGGAAGAAGCTGCTGCCCAGGCCTAGGCAAGAAAGTAGGAAACTATTAGACCAGAAAATGTATTATTGAACGTGCAGGTGTTATAAAGGCTTATTTGCCTTTAACTTGATAAGATGATTGAGATGCATCCGAGTGCAACGAAGGATTTGAGAATGGAAATTCCAGTGTTCGTTAGACACAAGAGCGGTGCTGGAGGACTGGCGAGTTGTGAATGTTACGCCGACGTTCTATTGATGGGAAACCTGTGCAATCTCGAGATCGGAGCTAAATCAATAGCCCACATTTACAATTCCAAGACAATTAAGGAAAGTCAGTATGGACAGCTTGAGGAAAAATCATGTTTTTTCAACTTGCTGAACTTCTTTGAGGAGGTAACAGAGAAGCTTGATAAAGATAAACCAGCTCATGCAGTGTCCATGTATGTTCAAAACGCATTTGATGCAATGCAGCACAAGTGAGCAAAATTCTAGCTTATGGGATGAAATCTTCAGTAGGTACTGGGATAAGAAGTTATCTGAGAAGCAACAAACAGAGAATAGTGTTAAATGTTTTTTCATTGGAGGAATGATTGTAGTGCAGTTCCCTTGCAGTCTGTGTTAGAAACCTTGATCTCCCACTGAATATTAAACAGCTAGACTGTGGTGTTCACGGCAAGTTTTCAAAATTTGCAGACGATACGAAGACTGCAAATGTTGTCAACTCTGATGAGGATGGACTTTAATTTCAAAAGAGCGCAGAAATATTTCTGGACTTGGAAGGGCAGTGGGTGACCAAGTCCAATGCAGAGATGTGTCAGATAGTCGTTTTCACGGGAAGAATATGGAGAGAAAGCATAAAGTAAAGGACAAAAATCTAAATAAGGTTCAGGAAATTAAGGACATTTTTATATGTCCATGTAACCTATTGAAGTCGGCAGGGCATGGCGACAGCAGTGAATAAATCCTTTGACATCTTTGGATTTATTAATAGGTGCACTGAACTCAACAGTGAGGACGGCAAGTGGACAATTCATAGGGCAGGGGTAAGGTCTCATCTGAAGCCTCGCATCCAGTTCGCGCCATCATACTTGAGGAAGGGCTTGGAGACATTGGAGAGAGTAGAGCAGAGAATCAAAATTATGATTGCGGGTAAAGAACTATATCTCTGAGGATAGATGGGGGTACTCCGTCTGTTTAGCTTAGAGAAAAGAAGGCTGAGAGTAGGCTGAAGAAAGGAATTCATGATCCTGAGTTGTATAGACAGGGAAGCAGTGAAAATGCTCTCCAACTCAAGAGAGCATCAAAGATGAGAGGGCATAGAATCAAAGATTGCAACATGAGTAAAAGTGATGTGAGATTTTTTTTTCACTCAGTGAGTCGTTGGAATCTGGGACAATCTCCCTGAGGGGATGGTGGAGGTAGATTGAAGAAAGGCATTGAAAAAGGGAATTGAATTCCTACCTGGAAATGAATAATGTGCAGCTTTACGGGTTTAAGGCAGGGGAGTGGAAGATGATAGAATGTTCTTTCAGAGAGTAAGTGCAGACTCGCAGTCCGAATGGTCGCCTTTTGCATCGTAAAGATTCGTTTTTTTTCTGAATGTGTTACAGAAGTAGGGGCTGTCAATGGCGTATTAGAGTGGGTAACTGTCACCATGGTTACAGAGCTGGTGACTGCAATTTCGGTAACAAATTGTGGTGGAGAGTGCAGAACTGTGTAAATGGAATAGGGTGCAGGCAAACTGCTTACACAGCTACGGGCTGTCACTACAATGAAAGGATGTGGGGACTGTCGTTATTGTTGCTGTGCCAGAGGGTCATCACTATGAAAAACGGATTGGGCGAAATGTTACTTAGGTTACAGAGCTGGGGAACAGACATTACAGTAATTGATTGGTAGATTGTCCCTCAGGCTAAAGAGTCAGGGGCCAATAGTTGTAGGAATTGATTGAGGAAACTATCACTCAAAAAACAGTGCCAGAGTTCACTCATCCATTGCAGTGTACTGCGCAGACTATCAAACAGGTTACAGAGCAGGGGTCCACACATTATAGCAAATAATTGTGGAGAATGCCACTCAGGATACAAAGCCGGAAATGCTCACTATCGCAATTGATTGGGGAGACAATCACTTACGTTCGAAAGCCAGGGGCCACTCACGCATTGTACTATATTGGGAGACTGTCACTCAGGTTACAGAGCCAGGACCCAGTCAATAAAATAATTGATCAGGGAGCCAATGACTCAAGGTACGGAGCCAGGGGCTGGTCAGTATCAAAATAGATTGGATTGTCACTCACTTTAGTGAAGAAAGGACCCATCAGAACTCCAAGTGTTTGGCGAGACTGTCACTGAGCTTACAGAGCAGGGGCCAGTCATTCGAGTAATTGATTAGGGAATCTGTGACTCAGGTTGCATGCCCGCATGACAGTCAGTATATTAATTGATTAGGGAGCCTGTCACCCAGGTTAAAGAGCCGTGGAGCAGTCTGTATAATAATTCATTGATGAAGCTTTCACTCAGGTCACAGGGCCAGGGATAATTCAGGATTATAATTCATTGGGGAATCTGTCACTCAGGTTAGAGAGCGAAGGGCCTCTAAGTACAATAATAGTTTGCGAAGACTGTCACTCACATTAGAGACCAGGGCTCCGTCAGTATAGCGATTGATTGTGGAGTCTGTCACCCAGTTTACAGATCCGGTCTACTCATTTATAGCAATTGATTGGGGACACTGCCAATCATGTTACAGAGCAGGGAGCCTGTCACTACAGGAATTAAATGAAGGGACTTTCGCCCAGGTTACAGAGGCGGCGGGCAGCACAATGTAGGAATCGATTGAAGAGACTGTCACCAAGGTTATCGAGCCTGGTCCAGTCATTGTGGGAATTTATTGAAAAGAATGCCACAGATTACAGTGCCAGGGGCTTGTCAGTAGAATAATTTACTGGGAAGTCTGTCGCTCAGGCATCAAGGATGTGGACCAGTCACTATATTAATTGATTCGGGAGTCTGTCACCCAGGTAGCAGAGCCGGGGTCAATCACTTTTGGAATGGATTGGGAAGATTTTGAATCAGATTACAGAGCCAGGGGTCATTCAAGATAGTAATTGATTGGGGAGACTGTCGATCAAGTTACAGGACCAGAGGTCATTCACGATAGTATTTGATTTTGGAGAGTGCCAATCAGGTTACAGAACAGGGAACAGTCACTATCAGAATTGATTTAAGAGACAGTCATTCAGAGTCAGGAGCCACTCATGAATTTGTAATTTATTGGGGAGACTTTCACTCAGGTTACAGAGTCGGGGCCCAGTCAGGAACGCAATTGACTGGGGAGAATGTCATTCAGATTAGAGATTAGGGGCCCAGTCAGGAATGTAATTGACTGGGGAGAATATCATTCTATGGCTTCAGATTCAGTTGCCACAAAGTATTGTGATTAATTGAGGAGACTGTCACTCAGTTTACAGATGCAGGGAAACTCACTCTAGGAATTGTTTGGGGAAAGTTTGTCTCAGGTTAAAGAGCACGGGTCCAGGCAATATCAGAATTTCTTGAGGAGACTGTTACTCAGGATGCAGAGCCAGGGGCCAGTCAGAACAGTAAATTGATGAGGAGACTTTAACTCAGGTTGCAGAGCCAGGTGGTCTGTCAGAATAATAATTGGTTGGGGAGTCCGTCGCTCAAGAAACAGGGCCGGCGGTAGTCAATAAATTAATTGATAGGGGAGGCTGTGACTCAGGTTACAGAGCCGGAGCTCAGTCAGTATTGGAATAGATTGGGGATACTGGCACTCAGCTAACGGAGCAGGGAGCCTGTCACTACAATAATTCATTGAGGGACTGTCACTCAGTTTACAGAGCCGAGGACAATCCCAACATGAATTGATTGAGGAAACTATCAGTCAGGATGCAGAGCCACCTATCATTAAAGACCATGATTGATTTGAGGAGGCTGTCACTCAAATCAATATTCTAATTGATTGGGGAGCCTGTCGCTCCGGTAAAGCAGCCTGGGCCCAGTCAATAAATTATTTGATCAGGGAGGCTGTGACTTAGGTAACTAAGCCAGGGGCCTGTCAGTATAGTAATAGATTGGTTGGTCACTCAGGTTAGAAGAACAGGGGCCCACCAGAACAGCAAGTGTATGGAGAGAATGTCGCTCAGGCCTCGGGGCCAGTCAGTACAGTAATTGATATTGGGAGCCTCTCACCCAGTTTAGAGAGCCTGGGACCAGTCTGTGTAGGAATTAATGGATGAGGCTGCCACTCAGGTTACAGAGCCAGGGATAACTCCGAATTGTAATTGATTGGGGAATCTGCCACTCAGTTTTGGGAGTGAAGGGCCTGTTCGCACAACAATAGTTTGCAGATGTTATTACTCACGTTATAGAACCGGGGCAGAGTCAGTACAGCGATTGATTCGGAAAACATTCACTCATGTTACAGAGCCAGGGCCCTGTCAGTAAAATAATTGAATCAGGACACAGTTACTCAGGTTACAGAGCTGGGGCCCATTCATGTATTGCAATTTATTGGGGAGACTGCCAATCAGGTTACAGAGCAAGGAGCCTGACTCTGCAGGAATTGATTGAGGACACTATCTTTCAGGTTACAGAGCCGGAGGACTCTCTGAATAATAATTTGGAAATCACCAAGTGCTAGGGGTAGGATGGTGTAGAATTTATTAGGTGCATCCAGAGGTCTTCTTGAGGCAATATGTAGATAGACTAACTAGGGAAGGGGTAATACTGGACCTGGTATTAGGGAATGAACCCGCCAGGTGGTCGAACTTTCATTGGGGAGCATTTCGGGAAAAGTTACAATATTTCAGTAATTTCAAGGTACTGATGGATGAGGAGAACAGGAGTCTTCGAGTTAAAGTGCTTAATTGGGAAAAGGCTAATTAATACAATATTAGGCAGGAACTGAGAATTCTAGACTGGAGGTGGATGTTTGAGGGCAAATCAATAACTGACATGTGGGGAGATTTCAAATGTCAATTAATACGAATTAGTTTTATGATCGTTGTCTTCTAATCCTCATCTAAGTTAATAGTAACGACAGTGAATAGTTGAGAACCTTCTGGCCATCGGCAGCCACCACCTGCCAATCGTAATCATTGCCAATTGCCCGGAGCCTCTGGTTTCTTTCCACTGAGACTTGGCAAAATTATTAATTGGACTTCAATTCCATCAGTATGAAATTCAGTTACGTCCTCTTAAACAGGACTTTATCAGGTGTTGATACACCTAAAGCCCATAGACATTCCACTGTCAAATTATTGAGTAAGCACTTCAATAAATTTACTGATTTTTTCCGGTCATAAGCTACCATTTATAAACCAATGATGACTTTCTCTGCTTAGCATAAACATCTCTATCTGTCACACACGCTATACATTAGAGAGGCTGGTCGTAATTTCATCAACAGCTAAGGAAAACTAATCTTACTGGCCCATAATTCGATGGTTTCCTTCTGACATCGTTGTTAAAAGGCAGAAAAACAAGCAACATTGTCCAAACTTAAGGGCTGGTAGCCAATTATAGAAAACTGTGTAAGTATATGGGCAGATACATCTACAACAAGGTCTTGAAATATTGTCAGTCTTTAGAGCTATTAATTTCTCAATTTCTGTTATCCTGCTTATATTAACGTTGTTCAGCATTTGCTCTGATTCAGTAATAATTTCCTTATGATGCCTAGCATGTTGATCTCTCCATTCACATTGATTATTGATAGAATGTACTTATTCAACATGTCTGCCACCTCCTTATTTTGATGGACAATGGCGCCATTAACAGATATAACTTGCCTTACATTGCTTCTGACTGTTCATTTCCGAAAAACATGGAACATCGGAAAAGGAGTACGTTGTTTGTCTCTCCTAACCTGCTCCATTTATTCTCATCATGGCTGATTCTCTAGAATTACGCCATGCTCTCCCCCTCATCCCACATCCCTTCCAACCTTTCGTGTCCATAAATCTATCGATTTCCTTCTTAAGCATATTCAGTTATCTGACCTATACAAGGTTCTGTGGTAGAGAATTCCATATGTCTAATACTCTTTGAATGAAGGCTATTTTTCTTCATCTTAGTCCTGAGTGGCCTATCCCGTATCCTGAGAATGTGACCCATTTTATCTCGACCCCTCAGCCGGAGGAATATCCTTCACTGCTTCCCTATAAAAATGGTATACGTTCCAATGTGATTCACTCTCATTCATCTGAACGCCAGCAAAGTTGGGTCTAAGCGGCCAAATTACTCTTCAGAAGACAAACCTGCCATCGCTGGAGTCAATATGGTGAAACTTCCCTGCACCCCCATGTGGCAGTATATCTTTAGTTTGGGACGGAGGCCAAAACTGCACACGATACTCCAATTGTGGTCTCAGCAAGGCCCCATAAAGCTACAGTAAGACATAATTGATCCTGTGCTCAAGTCCCCTGGCAATGAAGCCTAATGCACCATTTGCTTCCTCAATTGCTTCCTGAGCCTAGAGGGTTGTTTTCAGTGATTGGTGCACAAGAACACCCATGTCCTATTTAAATCAACATTACCAATTCTAACAACATTTTTAAAAGTCTGTCCATTATTGTTTTGCCTACCAATTTCGATAAATCCACACTTGTAGTCGTTATCTTTCATCTGCCATCGATGTGCCGCTCGGTTTACCTGTCTAAATCATCTTGAAGCCTCTTCACACCCTCCTGACCGCTGATATTGCCACCAAGTTCCATGTTGTTACCAACCTTCGAAATATTACAATTTTTTCCCACATTCAAATCATTTTCACCATTTGCTGCTCTTTGTATGTTTCCCTTGTACCAGGATCTTTGTTTTCTGCATTTATTGAGGTAAGTATTTCCTTCCCATCTCATAACATTTTCTTGACCCCGACTTGTCTTCGGATGTCTTTTTGGAAATTAGTTGTGTTGCAGGTTGGGTTATAAGTTGGGGCCTGTAACAAATTAAATTATCTTTGAACAGCCTTCCAATGTCGTTTGCCCTTCTCATTCAAATGATTACCCCTTGTTGTTTGTCAGATAATGAATTATCTCAGACGCATTCAAGGATCTCCTCAACTTTCTAACATATGCTGGTCTGCTTATCAGAAATGTCATGGGATTTGCATTGACAAAGATGTACATAATTCATGTAACATTTTATTGCTAATAAACAGCTGATATTCAGGGAATGGGACTTGATCTCAGGAAGGAATGCGAAGGAAAGAAATGAAATGCAAAGAGATCGAGTAACAGCATAGAAACATATAAGTATAAATACGAGCGGGAGTAGGCCATTCGGCACTTCTATCCTCATCAGCCATTCATTATGATCATGGCTGATCATCCAACTCAATATTCTGCACCCGCTTTCTGCCCATACTCTTTTATCCCTCTCGACCCAAGAGCAATATCCAAGTCCCACTTGAAAACATAAAATATGTTGGCATCAATTACTTTCTGTGGTAGCGAAGTCCAAAGGCCCACCACTGTCTGAGTGAGGAAATGTCTCATTATTTCAGTCCTTAAAGGTGTACCTCGTATCCACAGACTCTGACCCCTGGTTGTACAGTTCCCAACCATCGGGAATGTCCTTCCTGCATTTGCTGCGCCTAGTTGTGTTAGAGCTTTATAGATTTCTATGTGATTCCCAGTCATTCTTCTGAAATCCAGCGAATCAAATCCTAACCGATTCAATGATCCCCTTATATGTCAGTCCTGCCATTCCACCCATCAGTCTGTTAAACAGTCGCTGCACTTCCTCTATAGCATTAACATCCTTCCTCATATAAGGAGACCAAAGCTGCAGACAGTATTGCAGGTGTCGTCTTACCAAGGCTCTGTACAATTGCAGCAAAACACTCCTGCTCCTGTCCTCTAACTTGCCGTATTTACCATTTGGTGCACCTGCATGCTTAACTTCAGCGACTGGTTTACGTGGATACACCAGTCTATTTGCACATTCACTTCCCTCAATTTGTAGCAATTTAGATAATAATCTACCTTCCTGTTTTTGCTACCAAAGTGGATAACCACATATGTATTCACATTATACTGCATCTACCATGTATTTGTCCATTCACCCAGCTTGTCCAAGTCACACTGAAAAAAAGCTGTTTCCTCCTCACAGCTCACCCTCCAACTCAGCGTTGTCTCACTGCAATTTTGGAGATACGACATTTAAGTCCCTCATCTGAATCATTAATATATATTAGAAATAGCTGTGGACCCATCACCGATCCCTACGTTCACCTTTAGTCACTGCCTACCATCTGGAAACAAAATCCACTTATTCCTAGACTTGTTTCCTGACTGCCAAAAAGTTTTATATCCATCTCAATACACAACCCACAATCTCATGTGCTTTAATATTACACGCCCGTCTCTTACGTGGGACTTTGCCAAAAGCCTTCCGAATGTCCAAAGCAACCACATCAGTTTGCTCCCCATCATCAACTCTACGAGTTCCATCCTTGAAAAATTCAAATAGATTTTTCAAGCGTGACGTGATTTCCTTTTCGTAAATCCATACTGAAACAGTTTAATTCCGCCCCTGTTTTCCAACTGCACAGCGGTGAAATCTTTCATAATTTACGCTAGAATTTTCCCCACTACCAATGACAGTCTGTTCTATAATTACATGTTTTATTTTTACCACATTTTTTAAATAGCGGGGTTGCATTAGCTATCCTCTAATCTGTTGGAACTGTTCCAGAGTCTTTAGAATGTCGGAAGATGTCCACCAATGTATCCACTATGTATGAGGCCGCCTCCTTAAGTTAACATTGATGTAGATTGTCAGGCTCTGTGGATAAGTGGCCTTCAATCGCATTAACTTCCCCAACGCAATTTCTCTACTAGTAATGATTCTTTCAGTTCCTCCCTTTGAAATTGGATTAGAACACTTCAAGTGCAGCATTCTGATAATATCTCTGAACAAATCCACTGAAAATGATGAAAAATCTCATCTTGCTGATAGTAGTTTTAATGCTTTTTCAGCCCAGTCCCATTGTTGGAGGAATGCCCCCACTGAGCCAAAGAGGTATATAGTTCTAATTTCTCTGATCACTTTTTAGCCAGTTTTCGTATTGTTCGATTTTTTTCAATTTCATGTTTTAAATTCATGTTTAACCTGATGAATTAAGATGATTCTGCGTGAGGCTGAAAGATTTATCGTTAAACAGTTCTACAGGTTTAATTCACTGAATATTTAGCCACGAGTTGAGCAGCTAGAGGGAATAGAGGGAATGGCGGTTGTTGGGAGCTGATCTGTACACAACACCAAGAAAAGGGCAGCACGGGCTGGTGGATCACAAGCGGACAAATGACCTGCAAACGAGACTCTAGAGTTGGTCTTGCACACACGCACCTCATAGGGGTAGAACCCAGTAACCGCTCACGATCACTGCTACCTGCTGTGAAGTGCAAAAGTGCAGAATATATGTGTGGACAGTGTGCTGGGAGCGTGCTGCACTGTTGGATGTGTCAATGTTTGGATGAAACATATAACAGAGATCCAGTCCACCTCTTCATCAGAAAGAGTATGTCAGACAAATTATATGAACATGGCAGATCTCTGTGGTGTCCTGGAGAACAGCACTCTCTCAACATGACCTGAGTTTCCTCAGACTATCTAATGTCAGTCTCCGTTCGTGGGAGTTTGCTGATTGCTGGTTGGCTGCAGTGTTTTCCATAAAACAGTCTCCGAACTTCGGAAAATACCGATGGTCTCATAAAATCTTTGGACCGTTCAATGACAGGAATTGGCTCGATTTAAATGTTGGAGCTTTAATTTCGCCATCTCTGGTCTCAGATTGTGAGTGTGGTCGTGCTCCCACTGAGAAAAACATCTTCGAATGACTTTCATGCAAAGCGCGTGTCTGTAAAGATCCAGGGGAGGGAGGGAAGTGTGGGCTCTAGTTAAATAGATGCACGTTCCTACTTTATTTCGGTTTACAGGGTTGCCATGTTTCTGCAGTGTGGACGGAGGAAGTTATAGGATTTGGATTTCTGGAAGCAATGATCGTTTTGCCTTCCATGAAAGGAACATGATGGTTTGCTCCAGACCAAAACGGTAACATCCAGTGATGGATTTCTGGCAACATGTATTCTCCAAGCTCTTAGTGAATGATATCTTCGTTAAGTGGAAACAAGCTCTATTTGATAGTTTAAATCAGTGACCCTTGACCCAGTATTACTGCTGTCTGAATAATGGGCTGCTCTCTGAAATAAAACCTATTGCAGTAATCACATCTTATTGCCTGTGTCTAGTTTCACTTAGAGATAAGGATGTCTCATGACAAGGTGATTGAGAACGTTATGAGGCTGGATGAAGATGTGGCAATTAAACGGAATGTGATGAGGAGTTCACTGTAGGGAACCTGCGAAATTTCAGAACAACACATTCAGAAGCTGACCAAGATAAAACAGTTGTCTCAGGGTGTCACCACGCTGAACGTTCACGGACGAAGTTATCTCACAAATATTAGGGTGCAGAGAAGGCGCTCAGGTTTTTGAAATGGACGGTGAAAGGGGGTCAGAATTGAGGAATTGTTTCCATGATGCGGAAGAGGCACGAAGGGAGGTTCAGTATTTAGGCGCACGGGGAAGTGTCTAGGCCTTAGAAATTAGGTGCAATAGTCGGCCATTCGGACCATTTTTCTGTTCCTTCATTTAATAATAACATGGTAGATATGATTGTGCCCTCATGTTCTTGCCCTGCCAATCCCAGCACCATTTGACTCACTTGTTATTAAAGAATAAAACGATCGTCTTTGCTGAAATGTTGATAGGCTGGACATTTTTGCAGGTTCAGGAAGAATCTCCATCATTTCCATTGAGGGAGCAGCATAATTGAATGGCAATTTCTCACTTTACATGTCCTCACGGGAATTAACTGAGTTTTGCAGGAAGCAGCATTCGGACAGTTTTGGGAAACCTGGGCCCTCAGTTTTCAAACTGAGGCTCCAACAACCGATACATCCTCATACAGGGCAGACAAATGCGCTTGCTCTGTTTCGAAACAGAATTTTTTAGCGTGTCAGGGAAACTTGAAAACCATTTACAGCATTGTAGCACGTTCAGCAGTTGGTAAATAGTTTCCAGGATGTTGAAGTTGGTCAAAGAGTGATGACTGAGTCAAAGCAATGGGAAAGACTTTCATTTGTTGTGGACTCACTTCAATGTGTGACAAAGTGAGACCAGAGTGTTGGGAAGGTTTTAATTGGGTGCCGAAGGGCGATCAAAGAAATGCAAAGAGTTTCAGAGGGTGTAGGTCTGGGAAGAGGATGATCAGAGGACTGGGGGGAGTTCCGGTCGGTGGTGAAGTGAGATCGAGGGCTAAGAAGAATTTCAGCGGGTGGGTTAGGGTGATCAGATATTTTGGGAAGAGTTTCAGTAGGTTGGGGAGTGCGATCAGATGAATGGTACGTGTTTTAGTGGATGGGGAATGATGATTAGAATGTTGGGACGAGATTAACTGAGTAGAGAAAGAAGATGAGACGGCTGCAGAGAGTTCCTCTGCATGGGAAAGGGCGATCAGATGGCTGAAAAGAGTTTCAGTTGGTGGGGAACAGAAATAAGGGGGACTGAAGGGCTTTAGCAGATGTGCAATGTTGTCAGGAGGCGGGAAGTAGGGTCAGCCGTGCTGGAGAGGTTATGGTCTCGTTATGTGGTGTAGGGTAGCAGAAGGACTCCAAATGAGTATTGAAGTCACATTCACAATGTGTTGACTTGCCTACATCAGTGTTTATGTTTATCCTTTCCATTTTCCTATGAAAGGATATATATTGTGTGTCTCAAATTCAAGATTAAAGGACACTAAAAACAATGGTGTCCTTTTAAAATGTAGTCACCTCAGTCAGAAATACCGCAAATACATCTCACTGATGTGGAGTAAAGCAGCTGCTGGACTGCAGAAAGTCAAATGTTGAGTGATGCGAAGCCTGGGAGAGGAAGGGTGAAATTAAAGGAGGAAACAGAATGGAAGTGGGTGAATGGAGAAAACACGTTAAAGGCAGAGAGTTTGAGGGAGGTAGTTCCAGAGCTAATATCCCAGGCAGCTGAAGGCACGGCCATCGATGCTGGAGAGACTGAAGCCTTTGTTGCCGCACGTTTTGAAGTGTGGTGATGCCTCAGAGCGTTGTAGGGCTGGATGATCTTTCAGAGATAGGGACAGTAAAGGCCATGTTGTGCTTTGACAAATTTGAGGTGAATTGTAAATCTGAGACCAAGAATCAATGCAGGTCAACGAGGACGGGGATGAGAGGTGAACGGTTTATGGTGAGAATTCAGATATGGGAATCATTTTTTTTTAATGATCTGGAGGATGCAAAGTCAGACGTTCCCCAAGCATCTGCACTGGGACACAAAGGTGCTTCTGTATTTCAGCATGCCACATCTGAGAGTTCAGCAGTATCTCAGTATTTAGACCATATGATTATTTTTTACAGAGTTATTTTCCTGCCGCTGTGGACAATTTCACATTCTCCCACATTAGACTCAATTTTCCAGTTTCTTCCCATTAACGTAACCTGTCTTGTTATTTCTAACGTCTCCTTATGTCATCTTCACAATTTACTTTCTTACCTGCCTCGATGTCATCAGCAAATTTAGCACTGACTGCCTAATTATGTTATATATGGTGCAAATGTTCCTGAATCCTGCATCAGCATCTGCAAACGACCCCGCCTAAGATTGAGGCACTGTCATTGATTTAGCAGCAGAAAATGTTTTGAATGGGGGAGCTGGAAGTATAGGGGGCCATGTGCTATGGCGTGAGGCAAGTGTGGCGATGATTGAAATTGGCAAGTATGATGTGGTGGGCATCATGGAGATATGGCTGCAAGGGGATCAGGACTGGGAGCTAACTATCCAAGGATATGCATCTTATCGAACACATAAGCAGGATGGCAGAGGGGTTGGGGTTGCTTTGTGAGTAAGAAATGAAATTAAATTGATAGCTAGAAATGACGTCGGGTCAGATGATGTGAAATCTGCGTGGGTAGAGTTGACGAACTACAAAAGTAAAAAAAAAACATAATGGGAGTTATGTACAGGCCTCCGAACAGTAGTCAGGATGTGGGGCACAAGATACACCAGGAGATAGAAAAGGCATGTAAGAAAGACATGGTTACAGATATCATGGGGATTTCAGTAAGCAGGTAGACTGGGAAAATCGCAAGAAAAGGAATTTGTGGAATGTCTACGAGATGGCTTTTTGGAGCAGCTTGCGGTTGAGCCCACTAGGGAACAGGAAATTTTCGATTTAGTGACGTGTAAAGAGGCAGATTTGATAAGGGAACTTAAGTTGGAGGAGCCCTTAGGAGGAAGTGACCAAAATATTATAGAATTTACCCTGCAATTTGAGAGGAAAAAGCCGGAATCAGATGTAACGGTATTACAGTTGAAAAAAGGCAACTGCAGAGGCATGAGGGATGAACTGGCCGGAATTGATTGGAAGATGAGCCTCGCAGGAAAGAGAGTGGAACAGCAATGGCAGGATTTTCTGGAAATAAATTGGGAGGCACAGCAAAAAATCATCCAAAGGAAGAAGAAGCATTCTAAAGGGATGGCGAGACAACCATGGCTGACAAAGGAAGTCATGGACAGCATAAATACTAAAGAGAAAGCAGAAAATGCGACAAAGATCAGTGGGAAAGCAGGGGATTGGGAAGATTTCAAAGACCAACAGATGGAAACTAAAAAAAAAGAAATAAGGAGTGAGAAGTTAAAATATGAGTGTAAACTAGCCAGTAATATAAAAGAAGATAGCAAGAGGTTTTATTTTAGATTTATAAATGGTAAGAGAGAGGCTTAAGTGAACATTGGGCTGCTGGGAAATAACGCAGTAGAAGTGGGAGTGGGGAACAAAGCAATGAAGGAGGAAGTGAATAGCTACTTTGCGTCAGTCTTCATGGTGGATGACATGAGTAACATCCGTAAATTTCAAGAGATTCAGGGAGCAGAGATGAGCATGGTGGCCGTTACCAAGGAGACTTTGCTAGGAAAGCTGAAATATCTGATAGTGGATAAGTCACCTGGACCAGATGGATTACACACCTGAGCTCTGAACTAGATAGCTGAAGAGATAGTGGAGGTGTTCGCGGTGATCTGTCAGGAATCACTGGAGTCAGGGATGGAACCAGAGGACTAGAAAATCACGAATGTAACCCACCTGTTTAAGAAGGGTGTAAGGCAAAAGACGGGAAATTACAGGTCAATTAGCCTGACCTCGGTCGTTGGTTAGATTTTAGAGTCCATTATTAAGGAGGACATTTCAGAATACAAGACGTATGTGTTAAAATCGGGCAAAGACAGCATGGTTTCATCAAGGGGAGGTCATGCCTGACAAATCTTTTAGAATTCTTTGAGGAGGAACTAGTAGGTTTGACAAAGGAGAGCCAATGGATGTTATCAAATTGGGCTTCCAGATGGCCTTGGACAAGGTGCCGCTCAGGAGATTGCTCAGTAAGATATGAGCCAATGGTGTTAGTAGCAATGTACTAGCATGGATAGAAGATTGGCTGTCTGGCAGGATGCAGAGAGTGAGGATACTGTGAACCTTCTCAGGATGGTGGCCGGTGACACTTTTATTTCCACGGGGTCAGTGTTGGGACCACAACTTTTCACTTTAAATATCAATGATCTGGATGAAGGAACAGAGGGCATCTTCGCTAAGTTTGCAGATGATACAAAGATAGGTGGAGGGACAGGTAGTATTGAGGAAGCGGACAGGCTGCAGAAGGATATGGACAGTTTAGGAGAATGTGCAAAGATGTGCCAGAAGTCATACAACATGGGGAAGTGTGAGCTTATGGACTTTCGTAGGAAGAAGAGAGGCATAGACTATTTTCTAAATGGGGAGAGAATTCAGAAATATGGTGTGCAAAGTGACTTGGGACTCCTAGTCCAGGATTCTCCTCAGGTTAACTTGCAGGTTGAATTAATAGTTATGAAGGCAAACGTACTGTTGGCATTTATTTCGAGAAGACTAGAATGTAAAAGCAGGGATGTGCTGCTGATGCTTATAAGAATCTGGTCAGACCACATTTAGAATATTGTGAGCAATTTTGGGCCCTGTAGCTTAGGAAGGCTGTGCTGGCCCCGGTCAGGGTCAAGAGGAGGTTCACGAGAATGATCCCAGGAATGAAACTCTAAACATATGAGGAATGTTTGAGGACTCTGGGACTGTACTCGATGGAGATTAGAAGGATGAGGGGGGATCTGATTGAAACTTACTGAATACTGAGAGGCCTGGATAGAGTGGATGTGGGGAAGATGTTTCCGTTAGTAGGAGATACGAGGACCCGAGGGCACAGTCTCACAGTAAAGGGAAGACCTTTTAGAACAAAGATGATTGGAAACTTATTTAGGCAGAGAGTGGGGAATCAATGGAACTCATTGCTACTGAATGCTGTTGACCCCAGGTCACTGAGCGTACTTAAGACCGAGATAGATAGGTTCTTAAATGGTTAGTAGATAAAGGTTATCGAGAGAAGGCGGGAGAATGGGGTTGAGTAAGTTATCAGCCTTGATTGAATGGCGGAACAGACTCGATGAGCCTATCCTCCTATTTCTTATGGTCTTATGGTTTTAGTGTTTCTTCTGGGCCATGTCTTCAGAGTTGGCTCTGTGTTCAGTGTGGGCTCCGTATTCAGTGTGGGCTCTGTGTTCAGTGTGAACTCTGTGTTCAGTGTGTGCTCTGTGTTCAGTGTGGTCTTTGCGTTCAGTGTGGGCTCTGTGTTTAGCGTGGGTTCTTTGTTCAGCGTGGGCTCTGTGTCCAGTGTGGGCTCTGTGTTCAATGTCAGCTCTGTGTTCAGTTTGTGCTCTGTGTTCAGTGTGGGCTCTGTGTTCAGTGTGGGCTCTGCGTTCAGTGTGAACTCGGTGTTCAGTGTGGGCTCTGTGTTCAGTGTGGGCTCTGTGTTCAGTGTGGTCTCTGCGTTCAGTGTGGGCTCTGTGTTCAGTGTGGGCTCTGTGTTTAGCGTGGGTTCTTTGTTCAGCTAGGGCTCTGTGTCCAGTTTGGGCTCTGTGTTCAGTGTGGGCTCTGTGTTCAGTGTGGGCTCTGCATTCAGTGTGCGCTCTGTGTTCAGTGTGGGCTCTGTGTTCAATGTGGGCTCTGCGTTCAGTGTTGCCTCTGTGTTTAATCTGGGGCAAGTTTTCAGAATGGGCCCTGTGTACATTGCTGGCTCTGAGTTCAGTTTGGGCTATTTGTTCACATTGAACCCTGTGTTTCATTTGAAACACGTTTCAACATGGGCCCTGTGTTCAGTCAGAGCTCTTTGGCCAATTTGGGAACTGTGTTCATTGTCGGCACTGTATTTAATCTTGGCTCTGCATTTGGAGTGGGCCCTGTTACCAGTGGGGTCTGTTTTCAACATGGGCTTTGTGATCATCTGCGCTTAGCGCTCAGTGTTGCCACTGCGGTCAGTTCTTCCTGAGTTCATTCTGGGCATATTTCCAGTTGGGGTTCTATGTCCAGTTTGGCATCTGTGTTCAAGGTTGGCTCCGTGTTCAGTTAGAGCACTGGTTCAATTTCGGCTCTGTGTCCAGTGTGGTCACCATGTTCAGTTAGACAACTGGCTCATTGAGGGCTCAGTGTTCAGTGTGGGCTCAGTGTTCAGTGCGGTCTCTGTGTTCGTTTAGGACTCTGTGATCAGTGTTGGCTCATTGCTCAGTGAGGGTTTAGTGCTTTGTCTGGACACTGTGCTCAGTCTTGGCTCTGTGTTCAGTCTGGGCTCGGTGTTCAGTGTGAGCTCTGTGTTCAATTAGAGCACTGGTTCAGTGTGGGCTTAGAGTTTATTCTGGACCATGTCTTCAGTGTGGTCTCTGTGTTCAGTGTGGTCTCTGTGTTCAGTGTGGGCTTTGTGTTCAGTGTGGGCTCTGTGTTCAGTGTGAGCTCTGCGTTCAGTGTGGGCTTTGTGTTCAGTGTGGCTCTTTGTTCAGTGTGGGCTTTGTGTTCAGTGTGGGCTCTGTGTTCAGTGTGTGCTTTGCGTTCATTTTGCCTGTACTCTGTGTGGTTTCTGTATTCAGTGTGAGCTCTTGTATTTTAACTCGTACCTGTGTTCAGAATGGGCTGTGTGTTCAGGGCAGGTTATGTCTTGAGAATGGGCTCTGTGATAACTTTGTGCTGTGTGTTCAGTGCAGACTCTGAGGTTGTCCTGGTCTCCAGGTTCAGTGTGGTTTGTGTTTTCAGTGTAGTCTCTGTGTTCGGGTTGATCTCTGTATTCACTGTGGGCTCTGTGATCATTGTGGGCTCCGGGTTCGGTGGGATCTCTCTGGTCAATGTGCGCACTGTGTTTACTGTGGGCTCTGTGTTCAGATTGGGCTCTGTGTTGAGTGTGGTCTCCGTGTTCAGTTTGGGCTCTGGGTTCAGTGTGAGCTCTGTGGTCAATGTGAGCTCTCTTTACAGATTGGGCTCTTTGTTGAGTGTGGGCTCTGTGTTGCGAGCGGGCTGTGTGTTGATTGTGGGCTCTGTGTTGAGTGTGAGCTCAGTGTTCATTGTGGGCTGTGTGTTCAGTGTGGACTCTGTTTTCAGTATGGGCCCTGTGTGCAGTGTTGCCTCTGTGTTCAGTGCGGTCACGGTGGTCAATGTGAGCTCTGTGTTCAGTGTGTACTCTGTGGTCAGCATCTGCTCTGTGTTCTATGTCAGCTCTGTGTTCAGAGTGGGCTCTGTGTTTAATCTGGGCCCTGTGTTCAGTATATCCTGCTATCATTCTGCGCTCTGTGTTCAGTTTGAACTCTATGTTCAATAGCGTCCCCATCAGAACAGAACTACCCTGCATTTCTGTTCTGGGTGGATCCAGATATTGTCCTGGTTTGCACCCTCCTTATTACCCCCACTAAGACTGGTGATTTCACCTGCTGTAGAGGGTTCATTCCAACACAGGCCTGATATTCCACACCATTCTGGAAATCATTTTCACTAAGAAAGAGACAGATAGAAAGAGAGAGGCTGACAGAGAGAGAGACACAAGACTCAGCGATGAGGCCATGGTCAAAGCCATGGGTCTTATTGCTGAATTTAACCCATTATTGAAATTACAGATAGTCTACTTCAGGGAGGGTGGGTCTGGTGACTGTTGCCCAGACACAATTAAACGGCTGCTGCTGAATCTGGGATGACAGTTCAGAGTAGTGTCTTGGAGAGTTCACGCAGTTCACCGCAGGTCGACGACAGAGAAGGAAAACACCAGGAATGCTCTTAGGGTAACTACACCGCCGGGCAAGTTTCAGTGGACGCAATCCATCGGCACACTCATATTAACTCGTGGAGGAATCTGTAATTTTAAACAAAGAGTCACTGGGTGAATCAGCCTGCAGAGCAGTGAGGAGAGTGAAGAGAAGCGGGAGATTGGTATTTCCATGTGTGGTTACCGTTCTGAGGTACGAAACCCAGCAGCCAGTGTGTATGCAACTAAACCAAGAAACATCAAGTAAACCGATGGCTCAGGTTGTGTTTCAGGATCGCACACGGCGACATATCAGCACGTGTAGGGCAGAAACGTGATCAAAAGTTCGATTATAGAGGAAGTATTTTAGTAAATTCTTAAAGAGGGAGAGAGTTTCACCGAGGCAGAAAACTTTGGGGATGGAATTCCAGGAAACAAGTTCCAGGAAGCTGAAGGTCAAATAGTGGGAAGATTGAAATCAGAGATGGGTAAGAGAGACGTGAACTGCAGGAGTGCAGAGATGATTGAGGTTGCCGGGAACTGCAGGAGGTTACGGTGGTAGAGGAGGCATTTGGAGCAGTAGGGGATTACGGAGATGGACAGGATTGTAGAAGATGGCAGAAGTTACGGAGATGGACAGGATTGCAGAAGCTGGGAGAGGTTACTGAGATGGAAAGGGATGTAGAAGGTGGGAGAGATTATGGAGATGGAAAGGGTTGTTGAAGATGGGAGAGGTTACCGAGATGGAGAAGGTTGTAGAGGTTGGGAGAGGTTACGGAGATGGAGAGTGCTATCAGAGTTGGGGCCTACAGTGTTATGGAAAAGTAGTACAGCAGGGAGGAGTTGAAGATGAAAAAAAGACAGTGTTTACATATATAGGAAGTGTTGTAGGGGCTGCAGGGGGCAATAGGGATTTAGGGAATTCTCGGGGTTTAATGAGGTTAGAGAAGTAAGCGGGATTACCGGCGCTGATAGCTTTTACAGTGACCAGGACTGGGTGAGGATATAGAGGTAGAGGCAGCCGTAGAGGCCGGATTTTATTTTCATAGAAATAGGCAGGGTTGTGATGGATGGGGGGGCGTCACGAAATATGGAAATTTTTGGGCCCGAAGAGGTTACATAGAATGTAAAGGTTCTGGGTGTCGAGGGCGGTAACGGAGAGTGTTTGGGTTGTAGGATTGGAGTTGTTCACACAGTTTGGGAGGGCTGGGGGTTTGAAGGTGGTTTGCAACAGCTGGTTATGTTCGTGACATGGATGCTGATGTTGGCTGGAGCAGGTTACGAGGCTGCGGGTCATAACAGCGGCTGGGGTAAGTTATGGACATTGATGGAGTCGGAGCTGCTGGAGACTTTTACGGAGACAGGGAGGGATGTGAAGGCTGGGGGATGTTAGAGAGGTAGAGAGGGTTGATAAGATTAAGGACGTTACAGACAAAATGAGTGTCCTAGGGTACGGATGTGCTGATAGAGAAATGCATTGAAGCAGGGTCTAGTGGACTTTACAGAGATAGAGAGGTTTGTAGTGGCTGGGAGAGGTTAAAGAAATAGGGAGGGCTGTAGGGTTTGGAAGATGCCACAGAGATAGGGAGGGGTGTAGCGGCTGGAGGACGTTGCAGAGTTAGGGAGGATTGAAGGGGCTGCAGGATCTAATAGAAATAATGACGGCTGGAGGGGCTGAAGGCGGTTACTGAGCTTGGGTGGGGCTTAGGGTCTGGACGTGGTTACAGAAATAGAAAGCAATGTAGGGGCTGGAGGAGGTTGCAGAGGTAGGGAAGGTTGTAGTGGCTACAGAATTTTATAGAAGTAAGGACGGGTGTAGGGGCTGCAGGGCGTTACAGAAGTAGGGACTGGCTTAGGGTCTGGAGGAGGTTACAATAATAGGCAGCATTGTAGGGGCTGGAGGATTTTACAGATATAGGGCGGGTTTGTAGGGACTGGAAGATTTTAGTGGTTCGGGAGGGTTGTGGGGCTGGAGGAGGTTACAGTGATAGAGCGAGTTGTGGGTTTGGAGGAGGTTACAGAATTAGGCAGCATTGTAGGGGCTGGAGGATTTTACAGACATAGGGTGGTTTGTAGGGACTGGAGGACTTTACGTTGTTAGGGAGGGTTGTAGGGGCTGGAGGAGGTTACAGTGATAGAGCGAGTTGTGGGGCTGGAGGAGGTTACAGTGATAGAGCGAGTTGTGGAGCTGGAGGAAGTTACGGGGATAGAGAGAGATGTGCGGCTGGGGAATCTTACAGCGATACGTAGCCCTGTAGGAGCTGGCGGTGTTTCTTTGATGAGCAGTTATGAGGTGCCTGCAGGATTTTGTGCAGAGACAGGCTATTGTAGGGGCTGGAGATTTTCACAGAGATGGGAAAGGTTTTGGAGGACAAAGGATGTTGCAGTGGTCTGGGCTCTAGCGGGATGTGGAGGGAGATAGATGTAATAATGGGAATGACAATAAGGCTGGTATAATTCCCACTCCAACATTCTCCCTTTCTTTTCCTTGAGCAGTGATTAGCAGGGAAAGGGAGTGAAAGAGTTCCACAATCCTGTCATCTTACCATGCACCTTAACAATTACAAAGATAGTGAAAGAGTTATAATTGGACATTGTTCCAAATAGCTATTGCGGACAGGTAGGTCGCCATTCACCCACAATGTGGAAATCCTGAGCAATCAGCAAGAGACCAAGAACCAGGATCAGAGTCTCCATCATTTTGAACAGAGTCCCTCCGCGTCAGGATCAGTGAACTGGAAACTAGAGAGTGTGTGTGGAACAACAGACAGTGCTTGTGAGAACTTATCATTCCAGACACGAGAAGTGGCTCCTGCCTGGGAAAATATATTCTCTTATGTGAGACATGATTGGCCGTTTGGCTCAGGGAGCAATACAATGGGTGTGGACAACTCTGGGTTTCTTCAGGATTGCCCTCGACTCCTGTTAATCCAGATGCAATTTCATCCGTTGAAAGAAAGGTTTCAGTGGGCTGACAACAGAATCTAGCCCAGGTAAATGCCTGGGCTGTCAAAAATAAACAGGGCCGAAACTGTACCTGAAAATTGGACTGCCTTTAAAGAGGAGCAAATTCGGGCAAGCGAGCAACATGAGTGTGGACGGGGACACCATAATGAACCAAGTCACATTCCCAGCACTGAAGATATAACAGCCCTGGACACAATCCCGACAGTGAAGAGAGACCACACTCTGAACACAGAAACTAGTCTGACCGAATCCTCACACAGAAGACCATCCAGACTCTGAACACACAATAACTTCTGTCACATCTGCCACACTGAATACAGTCTCCGCTCTGAACACCTCGGACATACTCTGCACCCTGAACACAGTCTCCACACTGAACTTCTAACAACCCAGGATCCAATCCCCACAAAGAAAACAAAACAACCCTGGGCACACTGGCCACGCTGAGGGAGGTCCACACTCTGAACACACAACCACCTCTGGCACAATCCATACAGTGAACACATTCCCCACAGTGAACATAGTGTACTTGCTGAACACGATTCCCAATCTGATCAAAGACACCACACTGAATAAAATCCCTGATCTGAATAAAGCACGACACTGTGATGATAATTCACAATGAACGTATTCCCCATTCTGAACAAAATCCCCAGCCTCAAAAACGGTTCCATGCTGAATAATACAGGACATGTCTCACAGTCCACACTCTGAACACTGATCACAGTCTTTGTGAGATGGAGAGTGCGCTGTTCCCAGGCAGATGATTACGAAACCAAATATCCATACGAAACTTATTTTCATGCAGGTTTTTTTATTTGCTTTTTTACACAGGCCAAGACTTAAAAAATTTCAGATTATTAAAAAAAGAATGTCAAATGTACTGATCAATGAGGAAGGCAGTAACAGACTATCTGTTCGTGCTGACTGGCTGGGCCGAAGAGACTTTTCTGCTCTGTGTGATTGTGTGATTCTGTGACTTGATGAGGATTTAAGCAGACTGGTGACATTGGCAGGCGTGAAGAGAAACATCTTGCACAGAAAAATGAGCAGAAACTCTATAATATTAATGGTAAAAATCAAAGTTGTTGCAGCAGCAGAGAGATCTGGGTGTTTCCGACACAAGTCATGAAAGGTGACAGCACAACTTGAGAAGATATTAGAAAGAAATGGAACTATTGCCTTTATAAATAGAGGAGTAGAAAACAAAAACAAGGAAAATGTAAGTGGACACTTTAGAGCGCACTAGTTAGTATCCAGATTGAGTGTTGTAACCCTTTCTGAATCCACGTTAGGAAGGGTGTCAAGGCCTTGGGGAGGGTGCGGAGTTTAATTTCTGATTTGATTTCATGAATGAGGCTCTTCAACTCATGTGGAGAGGCTGGAGAATTTGGCTGGTTCTCCATTGAACAGAGGAGCTGAATTGAAATTTGATTTGAGGCGTTCATCGTCAGGAAGTATTTTGATAGAGTCAATCAGGATAACCTCTTTCCTGAGACAGGATGGTCAGGAGGAGTAAGGGCACAGACTTAATCCGTTTGGCAGAAGAAAAATTGTGGGATGCAAGGAAACATTTCCTGACATAGCGAGTTGTGCTGATCTGCATTAACACTTCAAATTAAGACTTTAAACGGGATATAGAGCAAGGGAAGGGGAACTGAGACTAATTAATTGTTTTACAAAAGTTCTAGCAGAAACACGATGGATTGAATGGCTTTTTATGTTTTTTTTTATTTGATATGGCTGACGCTCTAACCGAAAAGTTTAATCATTTGTCTTATTCAATCTAAACTTTTCAAACATTACAAAAAGTCTCCTTATCCACAGAATATATTTGCATAAACAGTGAGGTCGCTCAGAGGCAAGGGGAGAACCTTTTTCCCTGAGCCAATAACCATCAGGACATTGTGCGGAAACAAAGTGAGGGACGGGAGCTTGCTTCACTGAGGGTAAAGTCGCTGAAAATTTCCCACTGGGAAAGAGCAGTCTCAGTGTGACTGGTTCTGTGCAGATAACGCAGTGAAATATCCCGTGTCAGTAAAAAAGTATGCCGGGACAGAGAAACTTGGACAGAGTGAGTGGACTGTGGAAACCTTTTTGATACAGTCTCTAGAATGTTATTCCAACCATCTCTTTTATTTCGAGACTATCATAATCTGCACCTTGCTGATTTCCTGATAAAGCACAGCGAGGTATAGATCGATAAACAAGAACAGAAACTAGTGAATGGCACAGAACACAGACACGACTCTGAACAAGGACCGCAGTTTGAACATAAGGACCCATTCTAAGCAACGGCCAAACTCTGAATCAGTATCCCACCCTGAAAACAAAGCCCAATGTAAGCACAGATCGACGTCTAAACTAACAGCACAGTTTGAAAACAAACCCCAATTTAAACAAAGACCGAACTCTGAACCAATATCCCACCCTGAAAATAGACATCACCGTAAACACAGACTCCATTCTACTCAAATACCACAGACTGAAAACGGACCTCAAGATAAACTCACATCCTCGTCTGACCAAAATACCACAAGCTGTAGGCAGCTCCGATTCTGACAGCAGGAACCAGTCTGAACACAGACCGCTCGCTGAGCACATGCGCCTCTCTGATAACAAATTTCACACTCAACACAGCCCAGTCTCCAAATACAGAACCAATTCTGAGCGCGGTAGCTGCTCTGAGCACACGATTGAAAATGAACATAGACACCTTTCTAATTACAGGCCCCACTCTGAAAGCCATCTCCGCTCTGAACAGACGCCCCATACTGAACATATATTCATCTCCAATTACAAACATCACTACAAGAACGATCGCCGATCTGAACAAACACTGACCACTGACCATCGAAACGCCCCTAAACACAGACCCAACACTGATCGCGTTCCCGTGCTCTGGACACACATTCCAGACTGAAAATAGACAGCTCCCTGAATGCAGAGCTCCTTGGTGGAGCACATACGCCTCTCTGAACCCAGGGCACTCACTGAATGTCGTGTTGGCGAATGTGTGCAGAGTGGTGTCTGTGTTCAGCGTTCTCTGTTCAGAATGGTTTCTTTGTTCTGAATGGGACCTTTAAAAGACACGGGTCTGTGTTTATTAACTGGTTAATGTCCAATGTGTCTTCTGTGTTCAAAATGCAGAATTGTGCTCAGTGTTCAGTGTGGTTCTGTGTTCAGAGTGCGCCTGTGTTCAGTGTGGGCTCTGTGTTCAAAATAGTTCTGTGTTCAGCGCGGATCTTTGTTCAGTGTGTCTCTTTGTTCAGAGTGGGCCTGGGTTCAGGGTGGCTCTGTGTTTACAGATGTTTACAATAGAATTCCATTAAAAAAGCATCAGTTCCAGTCCCTCTTTGTCTATCCTTGTGCTTTAACAGGCATTCAGCAGGATGTAGATTACCAGGATGTGTATGGGTTAAAGTGATGGTTGGAATAAAATTACCAATGAATGTTTTGGAGAGGATTGTAACAAGCCTCAGCCTGGGCCTAACAGCTTATCATATTATCCAGCGAATTATTAAGCATAGTCATGTTCTATGTGCACACACACGCAAGCACACAGAGATATGTTATGTGGGTGATATACAATGAATGAATATTAATTAGTATCATTACCATTATTGTTTTCATTATTATTTTTATTATTTTTATGTATAAATCCATTCATTGTTAGTGAACCACTTGCTCCTCCGTCCCTGCACTAATTTTTGTATTTCAGTCTTTCTAGAAGTGAATGACTGTGAGCTGGGCAGAGTCTACACATTGGAGACCCCAGATACTTTATGTATTTCACTCCACATCCTCTGTTTTACTTTCCCTCACCCACTGTTTCCACTCGCTCACTCCTCCCTTCCTCTCTCTCTCTTTCACCGTTTTATTTTCTTATTAAGGGTGGGAGAAGAGACTGAGAATCTTACAATCTCATATCAGTGAAGTGAATTGAAATGGCTGCTGGCATTTTACCTTTAACACTTACATTACTTATTCTCAAACGCAGGCCCTTTGTTCTCGGCCAATTGTTCCAGGATACAAGCTCCGGCCTTTTTAATTCCACGTCCCTGTGAGTTCTGGATATAAATGCACTCTGAAAAGTTCCTGTCTTGCCATCTGAATCAACAATTCACACGGCATTGGCCATTTTTTACAGGAATAATTCTAAAATCCGATATCCCCATTCAATGAAATACTTACTGGAGTTGTGATTATGTCCATTGGGCACAGCTGATTGCCACTAGTATTCCCACAATGGAGGGCGTCAACCCCAGACCCTGTCTGTCTGCACGTGCACCCCCCCACCCCCCCCCCCCCCCCCCCCCCCCCCCCCCCCCACCCCCGCAATGTCCCTAAAAGCCCTTCTCTCTGTTAATCTCGCCCTTAATCCATCCATCTACCTCTGAAAAAACCACCCACCCCTCACTCCGGACTCAGACATCAGTGCATCCCACTCTGAAGGAAGATCCTGTCTTTCTCCTTATATCAAACTACCCCTCTTTGGATCCCTGCCGTGTTCAGAACACAGATTTAGTAGGAATAAAATAGATAAAATAGGTTTAAAATACAAAAGCCATAACAATATAAAATATCACAGCAGAGGTCCAGAGCTTCAGTTTTCAAGTCAATTTGTGTTCAGTGTGGCTGTGTCAGAATGGGTCGGTTTTCAGACTTGGGCTGTGCAGAGTGTTTCTGTGTTCAGAATGAGGCTGTTTTCAGAGTGGGCCCATGTTCAGAGTGGGCCTGTGTTAAGAGTGGATCTTTGTTCAGAGTGGGTCTGTGCTCATAGTGGATTTTTATTCAGAGTGTGTCTGTTTTCAGTATGGGTCTGTGTTCAGAGTAGGTCTGTGTTCACAGTGGGTCAGTGTTCAGAGATGTTCTATGTTCAGTGTGGGTCTATGTTCAGTGTGGGTTTGTGTTTAGTATGGCTATGTCAGAATTGATCTGTGTACAGAATGGGTCTGTATTCAGAGAGGCACTGTGTTCAGAGAGAATCTGTGTTCAGCGTGGCTCTGTGTTCCGAATGGGCCTGTGTTCAGTGCGATTCTATGTTCCAAGTGTGTCTGTGCTCAGAGTGACTGTGTTTAGAGTGGGCCTGTGCTCAGAGTTTGTTGGTGTACAGCGTGGCTGTGTTCAGAGTGGGTCTGTATTCAGAGTGGCTTTGTGTTTATAGTGTGTCTGTGTTCAATGCGGCTGTGTTCAACGTGGGTCTGTATTCAGAGAGGCTCTGTGTTCATAGTGGGTCTGTGTTCAGAGAGGCACTGTGCTCACAGTCTGTCTGTATTTAGAGTGGGCCTGTGCTCAGCAATGTTTGGAATGGAATTCCAATGAGTCATACAGTTCCAATGGTTATTTGCCGATCAATACCTTGTGCTTTATCAAGCATTCAGCAGGATGCTGAATACCAGAATGTGTAAGGATTAAAATTATGGTTGAAATACAATTCCACTGAATGTTTTGAAGAGGTTTGTAACAGTACTCAATCTGGAACTTCGAGCTTCTGTTACTACCCAAAAAATTATTCAGTATATTCTTCATTTCTGACGTTAAATAGTTCAAAATGTGATCAACATAAAAACATTGTCCCGGTGATTGTTCTATCCCAGTAGGAAATATCCAGGGGCTTTATCCCCAGCGAACAATGTTCCTATCCCTCGGTTTGTTTCCACACAATATAGTTACAAATGGGGTTTCAGTGAAACAGTTCACTCCAATTCCCGTGGGACATCTCAATGTTTATGTCGCTGAGGTGACTTTGTTGCTCTGTCAGTAAAGTTTCGGTTTCATTCGACAAATGATCAGTTTGTTTCTGTCACAAAAACCATCATTTAAAATGGGGGGAAGAAAAAACAAAAGAGGATTATTTGGAGTCAAGAAATAATCAAGTACATGTGGAGACCATTCGGTCCATCGTTCCTGTGCAATTATTCACTGAGATTGTTCAGATTTTCCCACTGCCACCAGTCTTGTCTGCTGTCCTGCCATTGTTTTGCCTCAAAGCATTTATCTCGATCACAAAAACTCGCTGTGCAATAATTACCTCTCGTTCTACTCTTCACAAATCAGTGTGAATTACTTTCCCTCTGGGTACCCGACCTGTCTGCTGCTTGAATCTCTATGGAAGTATTTACTTTTCCTGATTTTGAATGCCTCAAAGAAAATTCCCCCATTGACCTTCCCGGCTCTACCAAGCTTCTACAGTTTCCCCACATTTACTAATTTCCCAACGTCCCTTGTACCCGATCTAATAAATCACGATTGCATGTTTCCAAGCATTCATACCAATTCTAAAGTGTATTTACCAGAAATAGAAACAATACTCCAGCTGGGTACTAACCAATGTTTTATAAATTGCTAAGTAAATATATATATATTTATATATATTTCGTGTTCTTGTCCTGCTATTAAATCCAATGACATTGTGTTATTCTTAAACAATGTTAACAAATGTCTTCCACCTACAATGATCTGTGCACATCTGGCCCGAGGTCTCTATGCTTCTTCAAGCCATTTACATATGTACCATTTAGCCGATGCAGACTCCCCGTATTCTTCATAATCAAATTGATCTCTTCATATTTCTATGTGTTAAATTTAACTTACCATGTGTCCATCAAATTCACCAGACTGTCCATGTTCTAGTCCATCTATTATCATGCTCCTCATTACTTATTACATTATGAGCATTTCATACTCAAACAAACGTCAAATTATTTATACAATGTCCAACATATTCCTCTTCATTAACGTATATCAATGAGAGATCAGGTCCCTAAACAAACCCATGGGAATTAGCAATAGTTTGTTCCATCAACAGACTGAGACCTATGTTGGTTCAGGTTGGAGTGGTGTTTCGTGTGTTGTCTGGGCTCAGGTGGGGATTGTGTTCAATGTGGGACATGTGTTCCAGGTTTCGCTGTGTTCAGCATTGATTCTGTATTCAGATTCGGTTCCGTTTTATATTGTTTCAGATTAGGCTCTGTGTTCAACGTAGGGTTTATGTTCATTGTAAATTCTGTGTTCAGTAGGTGATTGGTGGTCAGCGTGGGGCCTGTGTTGAAAGTAGGGACCATACTAAGAGTCGTTCCTTTGTTCAGGGTTTGGGAAGTGTTGAGAGACGCGTGAATTTTCAACGCTCCATCTTGGTATCTGTGTTCAGCTTGACATCGATATTCAGAGATGGACAAGTGTTCAGAAAGGAGTCTGTGCTCAGCGAGAGTTCTATGTACAAAGTGGCGGCATTGATCATAACAAGTACCTTTGAGATTGGGATCCCAGTTCAGCGAATTATTCATAATTTATTTAGAATGGTTTTTCTGTTCAGAATAGTATCGGTGTTCTGTGTCTATTTCTGTGTACAGTGTCAGGTTTTTCTAGAGGTTGGGGACTCTGTTTAGGGTGGGTTTTATGCTCCAATTGCGCCCATGCTCGATCTGTTCATATTGGGACATTTCTACAGAATGGGCTCTGTGTTCAAGGCGCTTTATAAATCCAGGCTAAGGGTTATGTTCGGATTGAGCTTCCTGTTCAGTTTGGGGTCTGTGATTATAGTGTGGTCAGACTCCAAAAGTTGGTGCCTGTGCACAGGGCAGGGGTTCTGGTCAGTGTAGCATTTTGTTCAGTGTGGAGTCTGCGTTCAGAGTCTGTTATCGGTTTCGGACCATATTTATCAATATATATCATATTGTGTATTACCCGCATTCAGGGGCTGCAGATTACAAAAAATGTGCAAGTATCATATTGATTCTTGGAATATTTTCAGCATAATATTTTAAAGATGTTTCCAAATGGCTCACTTCATGTTGCGCTTTAACAGTCTTCCAACAGCATGGGAAGCACAAGTGTATGGAAGGATTAACGAGATGTTTGGAATAAAATATAAGGGATTTTTTTCAAGCATTTCGAAAGCTCCTTCATGGACTTCTCTTGAGCCCACTTCCCATGCAGGACATCATTAAGGACATCCTGTATGACCGACACTAAACATCTATGGATGTGATTTCCACACAACAATTTTCCCGGGATTGTTATGTCCCATTGGGGGATATTCAGCAACTTTTCCTTAGTGACACACGTTCATGTCTCTCAATTTTTATTACACTATCCTGAGAGTGAGGATTTCAGGGAACCATACGCCCCCATTGTCCCTGAGCCGTCTCTGTAATTATATAAATATGTTCTGGTGGTGAGCTGACTCTTTGCTATTTATGTAAAGTTTAGGCTTAAGATGAACAAAAAAAAAAGCTCAACATTTTCTGTTACAGGCAAATAATTGTTGAAAAACACGAAAATGCATATTCTGTAGAATTGTTGCACAGCAGTTTCATATTTTGCCCATCATTTGTGTACTAGCTCTTTGCTAAAACTATTCATTTTTGTCCACTGACCGCTGCTCTTTCTCAATAGCCCCATCAATGATTTCGAGATCACAATCATTAACTGCGCAACAAAAAGTGTTTCCTTATTTCCTCCGCTCCAGTTTGCCAATTACCTTGAATCTGTGGTTGAAGAGTGTTTGACAAAAATGTCATGGACAGGGGACAAAGAGAGCGTAAATGGTAGTGGTGAGGGCTGAATAAGCTGCTGATAGTGGCATAAAGCTGAGAAAGCAGAATGTTTGTAAAACAGAACAAGGGTCAGCGCTCTGTGAAAGGAAAACATGGAACAATTTACAGACGCCACTTCTGGGGATGTGATGGGGAGGCCGTGATTAGGTGAAAAAGGATAGGAAAGGGATAAAGAGGTGATAAAATAATGAATCAATGAATAGATGAATAAGGTCCATCTGTCAATGTTCTATGTTGCTTTTATTCACTGACCAATGTTCTGCAATACATATATTCTGTTTTCTTACCTTTTAAGCCAGTATCAGCAGCTTCTTCAACCCCTCACCACTACCATGAACATTCCCTTTGTCCCATGTCCATGACATTTTTTATCAAACACTCCTTTGCCCACTGTTCTTTTATCCAATTTTACCTACTCCTCTCCACTTAAACAACACAAACTCCATATTTTTTTTCTTTTCTTAAGCCCTTAATAAAGATTTTAGCAACAAATTCCTCACCTTCGCACTCTATTCTGCCATTAATCAAACCAAGGGTACTATCTTCCCATTGAGGGACCTTCGCAACTTTGTACCTTCAAACATCTGTGTACATAGACCTGGGCGTCTCTGCTCCTGAGCTCCACTTTACGCTGTACCATTAAATATATAATGCCTTTTCACAACCTTTTGACCAAATTGTATCACTTCAGGCTGATCTTGGATCAATTTAATTTGTCACGCGACCACCCAATTCAGCAGTATGACTGTGTCCGAGCGGATATTTCACCATCCTCTTCATTGTTAATTACATTTCTGAATTTGTATTAGTTTTACATCTTAAAAATATATATAAGCTCCATCTAAAAAAAACTCCTTGTCATTATACGTGTATTGAAGAGAGCAGAGCTCATCAACTTGACCAATTGGAAGAAACGTTGTATTACTTCAGCAAAGAAAGAGTGTCTTCAGAGTGGGACCTGTGCTCAAAGTAGGATCAGTGGTTAGAGCGGGGCAGTTTTCAGTTTAGACAATGTTCAATGTAGGCACTCTGCTCAGGTTGGAAACTCTGTCTCCTGTGGTCTCAATGTTGCACATGAGGTCTGTTTTCAAAGTTTGATCTTTCATCTGAGTGGGATTATGCAATTCACTTTCGGCACTGTGTTCCGTCGGGTTTCTTTGTTCAAGGCAGTTTCTCTTCTCTGTTTAGAAAGGCGCATGTGTTGAAAGAAGTCGGCGTTCACTGAGATCCTGTGTTCAGAGTGGGGATAGTATTCATTGTACGATTGCTGCCCCACAATGGACGTAATGTTGAATTCTGGGGCCTCTGCTGAATTTGCTGTCATTTTCAGATTGACCACTGTGTTATACAGAGGTCCGAGAGAGGTCTGTGTTCAATATAATGTCGGTGTACAGAGGCAAATCTGAGATCCACAGTTAGGATCTGTGATCAGAGTGAGGCCTGTGTTTAGTGTGGGATCCTGCTTCCACTGTGACCTCTGTGTTCAGTCAAAGACCTGTTTTCACCGGTTGATTCTGGGTTCATATTCGGGACTGTGTTTGGAGATGGCCGTGTGTGTTCAGAGAAGGGTCAGGCTTTACAGTGGGATCTGACTTCAGAGAGGGGTCTGTGTTCTTTTGGGTCTCCTTTTCAATGGAGATTCTGTTTTTAAGATTGGAGTCTGGCACTTGTAGAGGTTTGTGTTCGTGTGTGTGCTCAGAGAGTGCCTGTGTTTAGCGTGGGATCTGTCGTTAGGAGAGGGCCTCTGTTCAGGTGTGGAGTCTCTGTTCGGAGTGGTGCCTGTATTCTGAGTGGATCTGTGTTCCGCGTGATTTTATTCGGAGCTGGAATCCGTGTTTCGGAGTGGAGCCTGGGTTCAGAGTGGAGTATGCTTTTCCAGAGTGGAATCAGTGTTCCAGTGGAGCCTGGCTTCAGAGTGGAGTCTGTTTTTCGGAGTGGAGTCTTCTTTCAGCGTGAGAGCCCGTGTTAGGAGTGGGGTCTGTGTTCTGAGTGGATTGTGTTTGGAGGTGGAGCCTGTGTCTCCAAGTGGATCTGTGTTCCGTGTGGATTGTGTTCGGAGTGGAGCCTGTGTTCGAGAGTGGAGCCTTTGTTCCGGAGTGGATTCTGTATTCCGATGTGGATTGTGTGTTTGGAGTGGGAGCCCTGTGTTCCAAGTGGATTCTGTGTTCCGAGTGGATTGTGTTCGGAGTGGAGCCTGTGTTTGGAGTGGAGTCTGGGTTCTGAGTGCTGTCTGTGCTCAGAGTGTATTCTGTTTTCTGAGTGGATTGTATTTGGAGTGGAGTCTGGGTTCTGAGTGCTGTCTGTGCTCAGAGTGTATTCTGTTTTCTGAGTGGATTGTATTTGGAGTGGAGTCTGTGTTTGAATTCAGTCTGTGCTCGGAGTGGATTCTATGTTCCAAGTGGATTGTGTAAGGAGTTGATTTTTTGTTCGGAGTAGATTCCGTGTTCGGAGTGGAGTCTGGGTTCGGACTGGAGTCTGTGATTGGAGTGGATTCTATGTTCCGAGTGGATAGTGTTTGGAGTTGATTTTTTGTTCGGAGTGGATTCATGTTCAGAGTGCGGTCTGTCCTCGGAGTCGACTCTGTGTTCGATTGGATTGTGTTTGGAGTTGAGCCTGTGTTCGGAGTGGATTCGTGTTTGGAGTGGAGTCTCTGTTTTAAGTGCTGTCTCTGTTTGGAGTGGACACTGTGTTTCCGATTGGATTGTGCTTGGAGTTGAGTCTGTGTTCGGAGTGGATTGTGTTGGAGTGGAGTCTCGGTTTTAAGTGCTGTCTCTGTTTGGAGTGGACACTGTGTTCGATTGGATTGTGCTTGGATTGGAGTCTGTGTTTGGAGTGGATTCCGTGTTGGGAGTGGAGTCTGGGTTTGAGTGCAGTCTGTGTTTGGAGTGGATTCCGTGTTGGGAGTGGAGTCTGGGTTCTGAGTGCTGCCTGTGTTTGGAGTGGACTCTGTGTTTGGAGCGCATTGTGTATTCTGAGTGCTGTCTGTTCCCGAGTGCTATCAGTGTTCAGATTGTGGTCGCAGTACAGATGGAGACCTGTCTTCATGGAATTAATTTCTAATTGTGTGTGTGTTCAAACTGGTCTCAATGCTGCATTTTGTTGTTTGTGATGTGTTCAAAATGGTGTCTGCATTCAGACTGGCCTCTGTTCAGAAAGTGTTTTTTTAAAGTTAGGGTCAGTTAATTGGCTGGCGTGCCTTCAGTGTATGTTCTGTGTTCCACATAAAGACTTTTCTCGTGCGAGGATTATTCTCAGAGTGGTATCTGTGTTCAAAGTGAGAGCTCTGTTTAATGTGGGTCTGTGTTCAGAGTGGACCCTATGTTCGTGCGTGTCCAGTGTTCAGAGGAGGATATGTGTTCAGTGTGGGCTCTGTGTTCATTGTGGGCTCTGTGTTCATTGTGGGCACTGTGTTCAGTGTGGGCTCTGTGTGCAATGTGGGGCTGCGTTTGACGTGGAATCTGTGCCTCGTGTCGTTCTGCATTCAGTGTGGGGGCTGTATTGAAATTCAGGTCTCTGTTCCACGTAGGCCTGTGTTCAGTGTGGCGTCGTGCTGTGCACGGGTTTAGTTTTTGTGTGGTGTCTGTGTGCATTGTGGGCCCTCTGTTCAGGCTGGAGAGTCTGTCCAGGGTGATGTAATAAAAACGCTATAGTGGATGCTTCTGCTCTGCGGCCTATTTTAAAGTGTGCCATTTACTTTGTATTGAATCTTTTCAACTTTGGACCGAAATGTGTTGAGACACTGCATTCAATTTCAGGCTGTGTTAGCCATCGACAATGTTGTGTATGAACAACTTCTCAGTGAATGGGGTTCAGACGTCTGTAAGGATTAAAGAAATAGTTGGGGAAAAGGCAGATGTTTTAGAATATTCCAAAAGTCCTCATTCTGTACCTTCAAAACCTCTGTCAATGCAGGGAACTCTTAGGTGCACCCCACATTACTGAAACTAAACATTTCAGGATGTGATCGCCACACACATGATCTCAGATTATTCATTTCAGTGTGGGTTGTCCAGCAGTTTTCCCCTCAGTGAAACAAGCTCCTATCTCTCAGTTTGTTTCCACACAAGATCGCGGCATTTGGGGTTTCAGGGAAAAAGATGTCACCATTGTCCCTGATTTCCGTTTTCTGTTAGTGGAACGGATTCTGTTTTCAGATTGGCGTTTGCGTTTGGAGAGGGGAGTGTGTGTGCCTGCTTATTCAGAGGAACCTGTGTTCACATTCGGTTATGTGTTTAGTGTGGGGTCGGTTTTCAATATGGGGCATGTCTTCAGTCTGGATTCTCTGTTCATATCGAGGTGATCATTTAGAGAGGGTGTGTATTCACAGAGAGGTCAGTGTTCATCATGCGGCTTATTCAAAGTCTCAGCCGAGTTCAGTGTGAAGGCAGACTAAAGAGTGCAATCTGTGCTCAGAGGGGGCTTGTTGTGGTGTTTCTTTTCTAACAGGGCTCACTGCTGAATGTAATGGTTGTCAATGTGTTCAGAGTGCTGTCTGCATTCAGGGTTCTATGTTTAGAATAGTACCTTTGATGTGCCTTTTTAAAAAAGGTTTTGGATCTGTATCATTGTCTCAACTGTGTTCAGTGTGCTTTCTGCGTTCAGTAAGAAGACTGATCCCCTGTATTAGGGGAGTGGAGCGCAGTGAGTGAGGGAGACGGGAGGTCATGACTTTGATCCTCCGTGGCTCAGGGGATAGAATTTGAGGTGGATAGAAGGTTGCCTGGCTGGCAGAAAAATGAGGATACAAAAATGGGACATTTTATGATTGGCAGGATGGAACGAGAGGAGTCCCGCAGGAGTCGCTGCTCTGGCCTAAACCTTTCACAATTCACATCAATGAGTTACAAGAGGGTAGCAAAGATTGCAATAAAAATGCAGATGACACGATGGTGGGTAGGAAAGTGTGTTGTGAAGAGGACACAAGGTGGTTGCAGAAGGAGAGAGATAGGCTGAGTGAGTTGGAAAAAAAGCTGGACGTGGGAGTTTAATGTGAGAAAATGTGACGTTGCTCACTTTGGCAGGAATAATATTAGAGCAGAGCATTACATAAATGAAGAAGGACTGCGTAATTCTGAGGTTTAGAGGGATCTAGTTGTTCCAGTGCATGGGTTGCAAAATGTTAGTATACAGGTAGAACAATTAATTAAAAAGGCTAGTAGAATGCTATCCTCGATTTGGGACAAATTGGACATAAGAATAGGAATGTTATGCTTCAGTTAGACGGGCCCTTATTAAGATCACATCTAGAATACTGTTTGCAGTTTTGATCTGCTTATTTAAGGTAGGGTGTTCATGCATTAGACACTGTTCAAAGGAGCTTCACTAGATTTATACCTGGAATGAATGGGTTGTCTTCTGAGTGTTGGATGGAAAGGCTAGGTTTGTTTCTATTCGAGTTTAGAAGATTAAGTGGTGACTTCATTGAGGTGTGCAAGACCCTGAATTGTTTTGACAAGTTGGACGTGCAAATCGTGTTTCATCCGAGGGTGGGGGGGCGGGGATGGGGGGTGTGGGGGGTGAGTCAGAACTAGAGAGCAGCGTTTGTAAATTAGTCCTCACACTTTTAGGACAAATGTGTGGAGATTATTTTTCTCTCTCAGTGGGATGTGCCATTATGGACTGTCAGCTTCAGGTGATGGTGTAGGATGGATCATGAATATCTTTAATAAGGAGAAAGAAAGTTTATTGCATGCAAAATATTTGCTGTGTAATAGGATCGAAGAGGATGAATGTGTTACGCTCTCGTCAGTGGAAACACAGAAGGATGAATAGCTTCATTTTTTTGCTAATTTGGCTCACGACATTGAATGCCTACTCCATTTCAATTTAAAATGCCGGACGTTCAGAATTAAATTTCCTGTTCTCGTGTAAATGGCTGAAAGTGCTGAATGGCTCTTAAAATCATTCTTATGACGAGGAAGGGTCAAAAAAATTATGTATCTAACTTGCTGACGATAGAGATGCACAGAAAATGAAGCCGTGAGGGGGATAACTGACAGGTTGAGATAAAATTGAATGATGAATTGAGCTGACAGTGTTGAGGTTAGAGGAAGTGTATCTGTCGAAGTGTGAAGTCTTGACTATTGCCCTAATATTATGACAGCAGATTATAATATTTAAAAATGTGTGAACAGTGAGGGTTTTGTGTAAATAAATCAACTAAGAG